>NC_041224.1:4258532-4313666 GCF_002837175.3 Physeter macrocephalus | reverse complement strand
TGGCCGCTGGGCCCGCGCGTCCGGAGCCTGTGCTCTGCAACGGGAGAGGCCACAACAGTGAGAGGCCCGCATACCGCAAAAAAAAATAATAATAAATAAATAGAATGCCAACTGTAATCCCACTGTTGGTCACTAAGTCTGAACCTCCCAATGGAATGCTGACCTCAGAAGGGCTGAAAAGTTTTGATGTTGTATAATCTCTCACATTCTTCTTAAAAATAATTTTCGTATGTTGTCACATAATGTTTATACATATAGAGATTATATATTGAACTGAAAAACACCTGGTAATGTGAAACTTACGAAGAAGAAAATAGTTTAGGTTAGAGTTTCTTTTTTTTAACCCCTAAACTTGCATTCAGCTTAGTATGTTCCACAGTCAAACTATAGCCATTATAAAGCCTCTATTCGTGCTCTGGTATGACACATCAAATAAAGAGGATCAATAAAATTCAATTAACTATGGTGTCTTCAGAATTGACAATTACAGTATAATGAAATCAACCAAAGCAGATGAAATGGTAAATCTGATATGAAATCAATTGAGTTTGTCAAAGTTGTTTAGACCTAACTTAAGGTAAGTCTCTTGACCTCCCTCGCTCTCAGTTTTCCCATCTATGAAGTTGGAAAGTTGATCTAGAGGATCTCTAAGGTCCATTCCAGCTCAAAAGTTCCATGATAATAATAGGTAATACATTTATTTTTTTAAATTTCAAATGGTCCAGAAAGGTACATAAAGCTAAAATTTCTTCAGTTAGTGCCTCACCCTGCTTGGACATTGGTGTGGTTGAAAGTTTCAGCTTTATCTCTTATTTCTTCATATGCTGACCCATGGACATCGATAGACCTCTTGGGAGAGGGTGAGTAAAACTTTATTTATAAACTTCTGTTTCGAGAGACTTCCATATCTTAATAACTGTCCTCACTTTGATCATTTGGAGCCTGGTATATCTTTTGTCCTTTCCTTTTCTTCTCTTCCATTTGTTCTCTGTCTCTGGTGCGACATAGATTCTCTGGCTGCACTTTCCTCTGTTCCCTCCGAAGCACAGATTTCAGATCCGTTCGCACCAGAACCTACTCCTCCTGCTACAACTGCTGAAATTGCAGCTACTTCAGCCTCTGCCTCAACTACTACAGCTGTCACTGCTGTCACTGCTGAAGTGGATCTCTTTGGAGGTTAGTCAGCTACATCACTTTTCGTTCATTTTCCTTCCAGGATTGCTAACGTTACCATTAGCGTTAAAGCATTTAAAACCTTTTACATTAGAGAACATGGCAGATAGATAGAACATGATAGAACATGCATGGCAGAGTGTTTATTCATATATATTTATCTTTGCTCAATTTGTCAACTTCATATTCATTTAATTTTAGTGATTATAGAGCAAAGGTTTCAAATGCTTTGGACCTATTCAATTTTCTACTTTTTGCGAAGTTAAGATTTAAGTTGCTATTAGAACTCTTGTCCCTTATGTGCTCCAGCCCTGCAGTATCTATAAGAGTGGTACCAGATCTTTCTATCATCTTTAGAATTGGCTTTTTGGAATTTTTTTAGATTTGAACTAGCTGAGAGAAAAAAATGTTTGGGGAATATGGGAGGAGAAATCCTGGCCTAAGTTATTTTTTAAGATTTAGGACAAAAAAAATCACCTAAGTGGAGTTCAGATCTAGAGGTCTCTGAAGAGAGTTTAGGGATATGTCCATTTTTGCAACTTTTTAAGCTTGTTCTGTCCAAGCAAAAACTTGGATCATCTTTGGCTTCAGAACTTTGAGAGATCACTGGAGTCGGCGCTTGCAACGCTGATTGAAAACAGGTTTATATCAGACTTCGAAATGATTGTCTGAAAATATTTTTTCCATGCAAATGTAAATTCTGACACAGAGTTGATTTACAGCTGTAAGCTTGAGTCAAATATCCTACACTCTGTCAAAATAATATGCCTGGACCTGATGAACCATCTGAAACCGGTTTATTTACATCTTCCCATTTGGAGTGGTGCTAACGTCCAAACCTGGAGAAGTGCTCATTTCACATGTGTACATTGAACAGTGTTCTAGTCATCATAGTTTTGTGTCTCTTCGTTACAGTATAACATCTTTCCCAGGGCATTTTGAGGATATGGTAAAGAAATTGGAGGAAGCAAATGCTAAGGGGTGGGGGCAGGAGAGATTTGGCAGGCTCTGGTGGCGTTAACATATTCCCCTGGGAACATACACTTACACACTGTCACATACCACTGTGCTACATGCCATGCCCCGGTCTCTGAGGCTTGCCAACATTGTCTAAGACAAGGGGTACTCAGCGGAACACAGCATCACTGCCTCTGTTTCATGCGAGGAATTCGCTCCTGCCTTGCTGCGCTGCCATTCTGTTGCTCTTCCAAATCTATTATAGGAGAAATGCATTTTTTTTGTTTGTTTTTTAAAGTAGGAGAAGGGATTTGCATACTCTTGAATAATTTATTATGAGGAGTCATCCACTAGAGAAAGTTAGTTTTTCAGTTATGCTTCTGTAAGTTTTGAGACCAGAAATTAAAGTATTAGCTTAAATTTATAAAACCAACTTCTTCACCCCATCCTTCCTACCTCCATTATTGGTCTTGAGTATGGACGGTTTCTCATAGGCTTATGTTAAGAGAAAAATTCAAGGAGAATATGGACAGGTTGGATAACAGTTTTGTACGTAAGCATTTCTATTCCTTTAGCTATTTAGATTTTTGTTTTTCAGTCCATTTTAAGGAGCTTAATTGCCTGTAAGGAATCAGTCAACTCCATCTTGCTTCTCTCATGGTCCTGCCTAAGATATTTCTTGGAAATATTCTTTGTGCCATTATGCTGTTTGTGTTGATCATTTATTACTGCTTTGACAACAGTCATCAAGCAGAAGAATCTGTATGTTTGAAAATACTTTCGTGATGTCAGTCTTTCTACCCTGAAGTACAAATTTAAAAGGTCAGTACTGTAGAAAATCATATAATTTAATGCCAAAGAATGGAGGCCCTCCTTTAATTTCACCAGTACCCTTTCTAGTCATCTGGCTGGAGGATAAATAAAGATGAGTACATCTGCAAATCTCATCACAGTTATTTTTACTAATCTTTATAGTTCTGTAAACTGTCTCCCGGCCTCTGATAGCTGTGAAAGCTCTATCTTTTATGTTCAGAAATCTATGTGTGTCACTGTCTGTCTTGTAGTTTTCAGTGATACTCCCTGATTTCTTTCGTGTTCTTTATGGATTTATAAGGAATCATTTAGAGGTAAGATTTTAAATTAAAACTTAAACTAAAATCTCTTTGGTCGTGTTGTGTGGCCATTTTTAAAAAATTTTGTATCTCTAAAATGGGCGAGTGGTAGAACTTTTGAATAATAAGAGCACCAGTTGTTTCATTTATATGACTTTAAAATATGCCCCTTTGAGGTTTTATGTAGCATATGTAGCAGTATTAAGTAGATTTCTTTAGAAATACGCTTAATGAATTTTAATTTCTGAATAATGGCTAATTATTTAATTTCAGGAATATGAAATACTGAAATGTTAAATTTTTCTATGTATTTTAGTCTTGTATTTTAATTATAAATTTGAAAAATACAGAGTGTCTGTTATTTTAAAATACTCAGATTGATACCCACATAATGTTTTAGTCGTTTCAATGTTAAGTCATTAAAAAAAAATTTTTAGAAACATTATATTTACTAAATGCTTATTTTTTTAAAGGGAACTTTTAAGAAATGAAATCTGCCTTCTGCCTTCTGTGGTCAGGCAGAACAGGACTTCAAGACAGTGATATGCTTTAAAAATTTAGTAAAACTTACAGATATTGATGAAGATAAAACACAAAATCCTTAAAAGCATTCTGTTTTTCACTGATGAAAACTCTACTAACAACAGCACGTTAGTTTGTATCAATACAGGTTTTTTCTAAGCCGTGCAATGCTAAATTGATGCTAATTCCTCTACATGTTCACCAGGGTACCCTTTCAGTCAACTGTGTTCATTGGTGAGCAAGCCTCCATGATGGTAGGCTGTGAGCACAGAACCAAGCGGCTGGAAAACCAAAGAACTTGCCTCCCAAACCTGACTTCACTTGAACAAATTGGTTAACAAACCAAGTTAATCAATGTTCCTTAAAACCAATACTTAAATATAAGCACTTACAACTAGATTTCATGTAAGAGTCTTATAATCTGGGACCTTTGGGGAAGAAAATGAACTGGAATGGTGACCCTTGGGCTCAAGACGCTGAGAATGATTGAAACCTTTGTGCCGAGTATGTGATTTAAAGCTGGTGTGTGTGCCTGGAGAAAACAGGGAGAGGAGTTCAGGCTGGAGAAGACAATAGCAGTAAGACATTTTTACAAAGGTAGCCAGTCACATGATAAAAAATGAGGGAGAAAATTCTTCCTAGATTGCCAGAAGGAAGAGAAGGCTAGTCTGCAGCAGTGTCGGAGACTGGTCTGCTGGGTAAGGCTGGACTGAGTCCGTAACAGTAGAAAAGCAGGAACATGCATTTCCTGGAAGTAGCACTGGTTGGTAATTGGCAGAATGTAGACCTTGAACTGCAAATGGGTAACAAGGGAAAGAGAACTAGATTGGAGATTGCTTTAGCTTTCAGTGCTGGAAGGATAGTGCTGCCATCGATGATGAAAGAAAGCTGGGTAGCTAAGAAGTTTTGCTGTTTTTTTTTTAAACAAAATCAAAATTGTATTATTGTCTCTGACAGTCCCGGGGGGTCTAGTGGGCTCAGCTGGACGGTTGTCTCTCAGGGACCCTTTCGTGGCTACAGTCAGACAGTGGCTGTGGGGCTGGGATCGTCCAGTCTCACTTGTTCACATCTCCGTCACATGGGCTGGGAAGGCTTAGCAGCTGGGGGCTGGAGCAGCGGGGGCTCCTTTGTTTAAGAGAAGTGTTGACAGTTGGTGAGTTAAGTTTACAGTGTTTAGTTTCAGAGACGCATTAAAAGGAGATGTCTTGCTGACCCGGGGACGGAGGGACACCACACCTCTCCTAAACATATAGCTACAAATATGGGTTTCACCTACGTACACAGAGATGATAATTAAGGAGGCCAGCCTGTGAATATTTGTTTGAACTCTAGCACTGATATAACTGGTGCTTATTCCATCCTGCAAGGAGGGAACAGTATAGTAGAATGTGGCACAGTTCATAACAGTCGAGGGGTCTACAGCCAAATCCTGACTTTGCCACTTGCTGGACCTTGGTCACATCCTCAGACTTTACAAGTTTCTGTTCTCTTATCTACAAAGTGGAGATGATAAAACCTATATCACAAGAAAGTTGTAGGAATTAAATTTAATAACGCAAATAAAATATGTACACAGCGACTGGCACATAAATACTGACTGCTATTACTGTTTCTATTACTTCCAATGGCATTACCCTCAGTTCCAAAGTTTCTAAGAATGAAAAGAAAGAAAACAGACCTGACCCGTGACAAAATATTTTCAGCCCTCCCAACCTCCTCTTAGACTTTTCTTGTGGTCTCCTGCCCCAGCTGTTAGTGCTTTCAAGTTGCTCTAAGTCCTGTGTGATAGTATCCTTAACATGGCATCTGAGGAGGTATGTCTGTCCTATCCCCAGATGTGTTTTTCCTACTCCATTATTATTATTCAGCCTCTCCCCTGACTGACCTCTACTCAGAACATATATGTATTCCCTCAGTGTAGCTGTGGGAAGCAGTCTAATCGAGCTGTAACATATGATTGTCCCACTGGCCCTTCTAGGGATATTTGTGTTTTTGTAAAGGACCTTTTAACTCAAGCGAGTCTCTAATGTTTGTTAAGGCCGGGCTTCAGGACATTACCATAATGTGTCTCATACTCACGTCAGTTTGGAGCACGCTGGGTGAACCTGAGAAACAAGTGTCTCGACTGCAGGACTTCCTACAGCCCAATATACCACATAAATCTCTGAGAAAGTGGGTATACCGTGTAGCATTTCCCAAGCATGTTTGACGAATTCTTTTTAATGGCTAGAGGAACAGTGTTCTAGGGAACACTGGTAGATATTGCAGAAGGTGGTATTTTAGGATGGGAAATCTAGCAGGTCAGTGGCAGGTTCTTGTTGGTCCCTACCTTCCAGAAATTTCTTCTAGGCAAGGCATATTTATGATGGCTTCATTCCTTCTGTACTTTGGAACTAAAGGGTTTCTTTGAAAGCTCTAGGATTTTTTTTTTTTACCCTAATTAACATGGTGTGCTGACAGAAACACATTGGGAATCATTTGTACACATCAGCCATTGATAAATTGGACATTTATAAATGGAGGCTGCCTGCATGTTAATGGATCTACTGTATATTATTATAATCTACTATAGATATACACTTGTAGTCTTAAAACATGAAACTACATTTTTCATCTGTTGAAAATGGATCATTGTCCGCACAACTGGAGCAAAGCAGTATTTGAAGACAACTATAAATTTAAGTCAAAATAAAGGCATTATGGTGTCATCTCCTAATTTTTTTTCTTTAGTTCTTTAAAACAGATCTTTGGTTGTGTCTGAAAATGTTTTTCAGGGATAGTGAAGATTTAACTTTTATGAGCATTTAGTATACCTTTCATGTTAACAGTGTAATTTTGTCTGTAGTAGACTATAAAAGAACATGTAAACTAAAATTGTTTACATCATCATCATATATTTAATTTTATTGGGCTTAAAGAAGATATCCGTGTTTGCTAGAAACCACTAGTCAGAGACATCATAGTAACATAGTATATAAATATTACCTGGACATGAAAGATCAATGTCTTAAATTGCATAAGAAAGTTATTTTTGTGTTTTATTTTTCACATCCATTGCTTTCTAATGATACATAAAACATGCTTCTCAGAGCCCTTATACAATGAGAATCTTGTTACCTTTTGGATCCTCACAGGCCTCAGCAGGATCAACACTGTACCACTTGCATGTAACCAACATGAAGGGGTGTCAAGAGTCATTGTCTTGTGACCGCCAACAGCGCATGGGCCGTAAAAATGCATTTCAAGCAATTCATGTTGTATAAGGGAGCCTTCTTTGCAATTTAACTTGGTTCTTTTACTACATTTTTCTTCTCTTTTTATCCCTTTCATTTCTGTTGTTTTAAAACCTGCACCCAAGATGCCTTTGCAGCTTCTCCCGGGGAGGCCCCTGCAGCATCCGAAGGGGCCACTGCGCCAGCACCCCCGACCCCTGTAGCCGCGGCGCTTGATGCGTGTTCAGGAAACGGTGGGTTTCCAGTCCTGAGCCCGTCTGTTGTCGTTCTGTCCTGATGTGAAACTCCCGTAGCTAGACTTGGCCCTACGTGTTTCTAGTTTTGCTTTCTTCTGAGTATAAAGTATCAACTCATCGTAACGGGATAAAGAATGCGGGTACTTAAAAACATTAAGAAAACGAAGGGCATCCTTATCAAAATTGACAATTTCTCAAGATTGACAATTTTTGTCAGTGCAAGTATGCTCTCTTAATGTTTTTCTGTTTGTTTGTTTCCCTCTAATGCTGTATTGTACTCTTTTGTAACACTGAGTTCCAATATGTAGGCATGTTTTCATGAATTTTCCAAGCTACCAAATTGACCAGATTAAAGTAAGGATTTGAATAACCATCTCTGATCCTAGACTGTAGGCTAATCTGACAATACTCTGAAGTGTTTCCATTTCTGAACTTCGTGGTACCTACTGCATTTTCTTTTCTCTTTAGAAAATCATCCTAATGACTGACCCCTGCTAGGAGGGTAGTAGCTCAAAGCAGGCCGCCTAATGCCTAGCTCGCATGTGCATATCTGTGCCAGGTGTCTCGTACCTATAGTTTTGACGCCTCTCTGTTGTCTGTTTCCTTACTGATGCTGTATGTGTCTCCACTTTCCTTTCCCCAAGACCCCTTTGCCCCGTCGGAAGGTAGTGCAGAGGCTGCACCCGAGCTGGACCTCTTTGCAATGAAGCCACCTGAGACCAGTGTTCCTGTAGTTACCCCTACAGCTAGCACAGCCCCTCCGGTTCCCGCCAGCACTCCTTCTCCTGCTCCCGCCGTCGCAGCTGCCGCCGCTGCCACTACCGCTGCCACCACGGCTGCCGCCACCACCACCGCCACCACCTCCGCCGCCGCCACCACCGCTCCTCCTGCTCTAGATATCTTTGGTGGTAATTTTTTTGTGTCATTGTCGGTGAACTCTTTCCACCTGGTGGATTGAATTCTGGTCCTCGTGATGTACTGCATCCGCACCTCTGTCTGCATGGTGACTGTGTCATTAAATGGTTCTCCAGCAACCATTTGCAGCCCGTTTCAGAACCCTCCAGAGTGCTCATGCACACCTGGAAAGCGTTGCTGTTTCAGGCGGGTTTGTCCAGTTGAGTAAAGGCATGTGTGTTCTTGGTCTTAGATTTATTTGAGTCTGCTCCCGAAGTCGCCCCCGCGCCTAAGCCAG
Source organism: Physeter macrocephalus (assembly GCF_002837175.3). Lineage (NCBI taxonomy): Eukaryota > Metazoa > Chordata > Mammalia > Artiodactyla > Physeteridae > Physeter > Physeter macrocephalus. Next base: position 4,305,241 of record NC_041224.1, on the reverse strand, counting down.
ATGCTGCTCCTAGCATAGACCTGTTTGGGACAGGTAAAGCCAACTCCCCCCTTTCTGTACACTACTTCGCCTAGATGTTTTCATGACTAAGCCCTTTGTCCTCACCTGTGATGATGCACTTGTTAGACTTGTGACTTTGATTTCAGCTCTCTACTTACCTCTGCTTGGTTTTGGTTTGTTTCACTTTTGGAAGATGCTTTCTCCTCTCCACCACAAGGGGCCTCTCCCGTGCCTGAGAGCTCTCTCACTGCTGACCTCCTATCCGGTGAGTGCTTTTGCCAAGGTGAAGCCTTCCGAGATGTCTTGTGGGCGTCATATGTGGAGAGGCAGATGCGAAAACCCGCGGGTTCGTCTTGAGTTCTTTTACACTCAAAACTCACTTTACAATAAAAAAAAGTCTCATTTTGTGTCCATCCCCAACTGGTGAGGGTAAATATTTCAAATCTACTGCTGATTGAAAAGAGAAAACCTCTTTTTCACACTAAAACCTCTGACCTCAGGAGTCAGAAGTTTTATTTTCTTCTGGAAAGTATGTATTTTTAAATCTGTTGGCTTTTCCTTAGCTGTTAAGATTGTCTACAGTCTTCGGGCTATTCAACATGAAATCTCAAGAAGCCATTTGTCGAGGCTCATGGTTTCATTTTCCTTTGGGTGACATGCACTTTGTCCTGTTCTGTGCTTTGCTACAGTGGATACATTTGTAGCACCATCTCCTGCAACCACTGCCTCGCCAGCAAAGATGGATTCTTCAGGTGTGATAGACCTTTTTGGGGGTGCGTATCTCTCCTCCTTGAACACTCACAGAATCTTTTTTTCCCTCAGAATAGCTTTTAGATCTTCTATTTCATGATACTTCGTCTTTTTTATTTCAACTATGTGAAGTTATTTCCATCTTTTAAATGTAAACTTACGTTAAGATCTTTTCCATTTGTCATCATCTACATGCTACATGTCTGTTCATCATATTTTTTAGTGCATGTCCTAAAAAAACCAGATCATTTTTCATTTGAAGTCTTTTCATTTGAAGTCTTTGTGTTTTTAACTTTTTGTTCGTCCTAATGTAGAATCAGCTGATTGGAATTTCCTTTTACTGCTCTTCCTTAGTGATCCTGATCTGTTGGCTAAATCAATACTTCTAAGCTCTTAAAAGCAATATAAACATAGACAATTCAGAATTGAAAAGACATAAGCCAGTCAGAACTGAAAGAATAAGCTCTAGATGTCATACATTATTCTATAGGGTTTATTTATGTTGCGTTTAATGTTTCTAAATCCTCCCAGAGAACTGGAAGATGTTTCACTGATTTAAATGCATTTTCCTTTTCCTGTGTGTTATCAGAAGACAGGCAGATATACTGAATTAACTCTTGAACTACTCATTTGGATGATACATTTGAAGTCTTCTATTAGCAGTAAATTTATAGGGAAAAGTCCATGTTTGAAGTGATTTCTTCATGAATGTCTATAAATGTGTATGCTATGGGGTAAAATACCATCCTTAGCAAATTATACCCACACTGAGTACCTATAGTACATTGACACATCGTGGCGTACAAAAATGTCACAGTCTGTGACATTCAGGGGCTCAAAACTTGTGCAAATAAACACTGAAGTTTAATATATAGGTACAAGTAGGGCTGCTGCTGTTTGAATTAAGTTTGTTAAATTTTATTTAATAGAGTTCTAAGTGGGAAGATTCTTTCATTTTACCTTCGGGCAAAAATTTTAAAAACTTTGATCCTGTTTGGATAGGAATTAGAATTTAGAGAATTTAGTCCCAAAGTTTTATTGTAAAAAAAAAAAGAAAAAGAATTCTCCTACTCTTACAAAGAGATGTTAATTCTTAAATAGCTTAGAACTCATCTTTTGAGAGTATAAACTGGTCAGAGCGTCATTCAGTCCACTAAGTCATTTAACACATCCGCAGGAGACAAGCTTACCTCACAGAGTGTCATGTCTGTGCATTTCTCGGGAAATCACTTCCCTTCCTTACTGTACTTACTGTTTACACTCTTTTACTTTTTTGCTGCATAATGGATAATGGGTAGATGCATTTGGAAGTAGTGCTTCTGAACCCCAACCTGCGTCTCAGGCTGCTTCTAGCTCGTCAGCATCGGCAGACCTACTAGCTGGTAATTAATTACATTAACATAAAATGGTGTGTTGTTAAAGTTAAGTTTGCGTATATTTTTATAAGTAACAGATATTATATAAATTTCAAGGTGCATGTGTTCTTTCCCCTTTGAGACACGAAATTGAAAAGCAAGACATTGTGTAATAGAAGGTTGATTATTTCCCAGCGTTTGGTGAAATTGGTCTTAAAATCACAGCTGTACACAAGCCACCCCTGTGGCTCCTTGGGTGCTCTTAATATGCATTACTTTCAGTTAGCACATTCCTTTTTTGTTGCTTAAGGAGGTAATGTGCTTACGTAGCAATTTTTATCTTGTATTGCCCATGCCCACCTTTTTTTTTTTTTAAGGAATCTGTGGGGAAAAGTACCGTGATATTTGCCAGTTGGTTCTGTAATATGAGAAACTGTTACAGAGTTCCACCATTGGGTTGAAGCTGCTGCTACCTATATGTCACTGTAAAATAACTGATCATTCTCCTATCTGAAAACCCCTGGAGTGATCCCAGTTCAACAGGGCCATAGCGTGAAGTAGATTGGCACCAGGTGCCTGGGGTTATTGCTCACTGCCAGGATGGGATAGATAGAGTAACAGGAAACATTTCAACGACTCAAAGATAGTAAAAGCCAACTAATAGTTTTCCTTGGGACTGAATTAAAGTGTGCTTAATGATAGCTAGACCTAGACATTATTATTGTTACAAGCAAAGCATTTGCCAGTTGTCAGACCACAGTAGTAAGTTTCAGGTTCAAGTTCTCAGTCAACAGCGTCTCAGCAGACGCTGCTGGTTTTCCTTGCTCTGACTCGACTTAGAAGGGTACATAGCAGGAGGTACGGCAGTGGCGTCGCCGAGGCCACAGACACTCGGGTGCAGCTTTGATGTCCCTCCCCTGTCATCACAAGGGATGCATTTTGTCACAAGGTTGGCAAGGGGCTGAGAGTGTGGCTCACATCAGCACAAGGAAGTCACCAATGTCTGTAGTCTCTCAGCTTCAATCCCCTGCTACCCAGGTAGCCCTGGATAGGGTGAGAGACTAGTTCTCGTCTTTCTAGTGTAATGAACAATCCTGACACCAGGAATGGCAGACCAAGGAACATTCCTTCTTGGATTAGTGATGACTAGTGACCTCGTTAAAGGACCCTCATCAGCGTTCCAAGTTGTAGGAAGTTTGACGCAAGGTCCAGAGTCTGGAGGTATCATCACAGCCCAGCTGTTACCCTTTCCTTCTATCAGTCATTCAGACAGGTTGTTTAACGGTCTTTCCCAGGGGCAATAGCATTTCTTTTGCATCTTTCCCATTCTCTCCAAACTACCCTGGTTAAACATGACGCTCTTGTTTTCTGAATCCACTTCAAACCAGTAACTGCCAACCGATATCTTCCTGAAGGGTGAAGAGCTAGGGTTCCACTGTGATGTCACTGTGGACTTTGGAAGCTACAAATATAAGAGGCAGTGCACTTAACACAGACCACAGCTGGTTACTTGGGGAAAAAAATGCTACCTTGCCTGGCTTTTCTCCTGACCTAGGGAGTCTTCATAACAGCTTCAAATCGGTCACAGTAACTTTGAAGCTCTTACTAAACCAGTAAACTTAATCCATGTTTTCAAGGTTCAGCAAAAGGATTTTAACGGGCCACAGAAATAGCATATTTGGGGGAAATGACCTTGTCAATTTTTACATGAAGTTGCTAATTATAAACCTTTTGCTCTGAAGTTATAATTAAGCTTCAGGTAGCACATGAAATCAAATGTTCTGGCTTTTTGCAAAATTCTAAGCAGTCTGTCTTTCTCTCTGGGTAGCCCCCATCCTGCCACAGCCCCCAGCAAGGGGTTTGACGCCTGCCAGACAGAAGCCTGGCAGACTGATCAGCCACCGCTGACCACATCCAGCGCTGCAAAGCCATGTCGTCTTCTCCAGTGTCCCCAGTTTGTTTGGGCTCTCTGTGCTTCCAGGGCTAGAACCTGAGATACTGTGTTTCCAAAAGAGCCAGGTACACTAGAAACAGGAGCAGAGAGGCCAGTGGGGAAAGCCACTGTTCCCTTCCAGTGCCAAGTCAGACGTCAGTGACAGAGCTGAGAGATTCGGTCCTGGGAGATGAGATGGATCTCAAATACACCTGCAACGAGCAGGAAGGGCTCTGTCACCTACTGCTGAGCCTAAGAGCAGGTAGCTGAGCCTCCACGGCTCAGCTTGGTACGTGGATGGGTCCCACGGGGGGTGCACAGAAATGCAAGTCAGGTCCCTTCACTAGAAGCAAGCTTCGATTACTCAACTGTGCGTCCATCCAGAAATCTTAGTAAAATGGGGTAGAAAAGAGGAGAAATCAGTGCTGAAAGTGACAGTGTCATGTACATAGGTGTTGGTTTTGGGGTTTTTTTAAAAATTTATTTTATTTATTTATTTATGGCTGTGTTGTGTCTTCGTTGCTGCGCACGGGCTTTCCCTAGTTGTGGCGAGCGGGGGCCACTCTTCGTTGCGGTGCACGGGCCTCTCATTGCGGGGGCCTCTCATTGTGGAGCATGGGTTCCAGGCACGTGGGCTTCAGCAGTTGTGGCACGTGGGCTCAGCAGTTGTGGCTCACGGGCTCCAGAGCACAGGCTCACCAGTTGTGGCGCACGGGCCCAGCTTCTCCGCGGCACGTGGGATCCTCCCGGACCAGGGATCGAACCCGCGTCCCCTGCATCGGCAGGTGGATTCTCAACCACTGCGCCACCGGGGATGCCCTACATAGGTGTTGTTGACTGTGCCCTTCCCCCCTTTTCCACCACATCTTCTTGTGTGATTATTTCAGTGAGGGAAAAGGTATTTTTGTGTACATGTTTTTCTCTATTTTTTTCCTATTTAAATTAATTAACTTTTTAATATAAATAGGTATAAATGGGTTTTAATGTCTAGTTTGCTTTCCAGATATTTCTTGAAATTGAGTTTGTACATTTCTGTGTCTGATTTACTTGGCATGGGCCAATATCCTGATGTAAGAAATTTTCACCTAATATCCTGATATAGGAAATTTTAAATTACTTCTAATTTCTCCAGGTCTTAAAATATTCGGGCCGGTTTTTCATACTTCTGTTTTGCTTATAGAAAAACATTTTTCACGCTTGCTCAAGTAACAAAATAGCAAGAAGCCATGTTTTCAGTGAAGAATATCATGGACCATTAATATAATTCTATCTTATGAACCAGAAGCAACTTTCCTAGTGAAAAAATGAATAAACACAAACCCTGCAAATATATACAATATAAAATCACAGTTATATTTATATAGGTAATCTAGCTGACAGTGGCTATTCTGAGTTTTCACATTGCCTAGACATCTTTATTTGATGAATATCAGTGATAGGACAAATATTCAGGGCCCTGTGTTACAGTGATTTGCAGTGAAGCTTAGCACTTGGGTTATACCTGTGTGTGTGTTTCTGTGGAGATAGATCAGCTAAGTCCACAGGCTATTGAAATAAAGAGGAACATTATTTTAAAAGATCAATGAGCCTAATTGTGGATAACAAAGAAGTCCACAACTGCCATCAGGTTCAAAGTAGGAATTTGAATTTTAAAAAAAGAGAGAGAGAGAGAAGGTTGTATTATGTGAGTCTCTAGAATCTTGTATTATTGGCTTTCAGTAATAAGACGATTGTGAAAGAGTAAAAAAGAAAAATAATACACAGACACAGTAATGGGAGGTTTAGACTGTCCAGGATGTAATGTCCGTTGCTGGACTGGGAGGAGATCTCACCTTATGCTTGACTGAGGTTAGATTTTTTTGAGGGAATAAATATGCATGTAAATAACAAGGGAAATGCAATAAAGATGTAGTGTAGATGTAGTGTAAATTTTAAACATTATTTTTAGAGATTTTAAACCAAAAATTAAGAATCGTCTCAAAATTGGGGAGAAAGCTTTATCAAAACTTGGTTTGTAATTTAAAACTAGAAAATAAAGGCTAAGTGGATAATCTCTTAAAAATGGGCTTATCTCCCAGAAAAACTTGTTATTCTTCTTCATTTAATTTACTTCTAGAACTGTCAAATAATACCAATTCCACAACTGAACTACGGATAAAATATCATCTTAGTCACCTTCTACTCCTTGAGTAAAAATTTCAAGTTCTGTTTGGTGCACCCAGTGTGGTGACACTAGAGAAAATTCTAGAAAAGGCAACTGCTGTGGCCAAGGAGAACAGACTAACAGAATAAGTGTCTCCAAGTCATCGAGATTACTGGTGGGATACAGGTGTTACCCATATCTCAGACGGAGTCTGGCTGGACCCTTGAGAGTTAAGTTTATAACAAATGGAAGGAAATATTATTTCACACAGTGAAGAGTAAAGTTGTCAAATTCCTCTCATGAGGTACCAGCTGAAAATACAGATGTTTGAAAGCTAGAGACAGATTCCTGGATGACAGTGTAAAATGGATTTTTAAGGGAGGTTAGGTATGTTGAAGGATATGCCTGACTTCTTAGGTTGACATCAAACAGGAAAACCATGTTCTTCCATAACAGACCATTCTGGGGCAACTGTACCATAATCTGTACTAGCATAGGACTGTGCCTCTTCCTATCTTTAATTCCAAAGTTGGGAAGAAAAGGGGCCTGCCCTGTGAGGTCCGTCATAGTTTTGCATTCTCTGTTAACCACGTGACACAGCTGGCTTTTTTTTTTTAGCAGAGCCACAGAAGTCCTTGAACTGATTTAAAATATAATCGGTGTGGAAATAATAACTAACCATTTCCACTAAATAGGAAGGTCTCTAGAGGACCAATTCTTTCATCCTCTCTGGGAGTCAAAAACAGAAAATTGTCAGACAAAAGGTTCTCAGGGTATTATTCCTAGAAATATTGACTATCTCAGATTGATCTTAGTAAATGGAATTTAATAACTGACTTTACCACTGAGAATAATGGAAATGACAGTGTCTTTAACATAATAGAGCAGGTGTGAGAGTAGGGGAGTATGTGTGGGAGTGTGGTTATCTACCGATAGACCCAAGTGATATGTAGGCAAAGACTGTCAGTTTTGATATGTCTGCGTTAGTAGAACTTCATTAAGTGTGTAGACCGTTCCCCTGTGGAAAGATACATTCATAAGACTAATCATCTGTGATAAAAGGCAGTGTGTCTGTAGCTGGTGATTCAGTTGTAGGACAGTTCAAATATGTCTGCAGGACATCCGGAAGCCTAGTGATTATTACTTTATTTTCAATTCCACAAAGCACCTTTCTTAATATAATTCAGAACCATAGAGAAAGAAAGAGTCATGGTTAGGGTTCTCTTATTACTTACCTCTATTCCAGGGCTCTGACACTCTTCACTTAACAGGAGGAGTTCCCCAAACTCCTTAATTAATGTCTATAATTTTCCTGCTTAGCTCTTCATTAAGAGTGTAGCAACAGATTTTTCTTCTTTAACATAATCAGTTGGTTATTCTATATCGCTTAGCTTTTTAATTAGTCCAGGTTTGTGAGGGCCCCTGCTTCATAAGAACTGAGTGTAATGGGGGAAAGTCATCTTTCTAGATCTCTGTCAAGTTTATAAATGTATCAGAAGGGGACAACTCTGGCGTTACTCCTGGCTGTCGGAGAAAGACGCCAAGTAGTGTTGTGGTGAAGAACCAAGGCTCTGGAAGATTCCTTTGTGGAATCCTGGCTCTGCACTTGCCATCCTGTGACCTTGGGCAAATTATTTAACCTCTCTGGCCTCAGTTTCCTCATCTGTGAAACTTCCTAGGGTTGTTGTGAGGCTTAAATGAGCTAATACATGTTTTAGGTTGAAAAATATAAAATTGCTGTTTTGTAGGATCAAAATAGTCAAATATTGGCAATTTATGTGATTCAGATGGTTCACCCTAAAAAAAAATGCTCAGAACAGTGCCTGGCGCTTGGTGAGCCTCATGCCAGTTTTGGCTTTACCATCACTTTCTTAGAGAAAGCAGTAATTTTTTTCCATTGAATAGTGTTATTTATTCACCTATGGGAATGATCTGTTTACCTTATGAAACTGAACAGCCCTAAGCAGATGAGCCCTGGGTAAATGCACGTATTTTTCTATTTCTGAATTGTGGGTAGGAGTGTTCACTTCTCTTTGCATCTTTTCTAACTGGAAAAATAGGATTGAATCAGATGATCCTAAGGCCCTTTCCAACACTAACATGCTGTGATTCTAGAATAAATTGTCTCTTCTTGAACAAGTTTTAAGAAACGGGGAGTCAAGTACAGTTGTTTCCACGTTCACCTGTAACAGAGAGAGCCACACCCTAGAACAATTGCCTAGGTTTCCTGCAGCCATATCCCAAATTGTGTGGGATGTCTCCAAAAAGTCAGCATTAACACAGCCACCAATTTCCCTAAAACCGAAACAGTCATATCTTCAAAAGTAATTACATCTAACCCATCTTTGCTTCATAATGACAGTAGTTCTTAAAGATCTGGGGGATGTCTTATCTTCACTTAGGAAGGTTACATGATCCCTAAGTCACTCAAACAGTGCCAAAACCACTGAAAGCAGTCCCCGTGAATTTTAAAAGACCAACTTCTAAAAGGTAACAGTTTTCCAAGTTGCAATTTTTCATAAACATATGAAAAACTTAGGCATGGAAAGACTAAACCCATGTGACTATCCATTGCCAGGGACAACATGACTTTCTGGTTAGAAAATAGTAACTGGAGAATGTCAATGGAAGTCATTTTCAAAATTATAATTGATTATTATGAATTGTAAGCTGAAGGATTTTGGTAAGCATTCTTTATGTTTTTTGGCAAGCAGTTTGTGAAGAAAAGATATGGCTAGATGAGAAAGGAATATATGTATGTATATATATATGTATATGTGTGTATATATATACATATGTAGTATATGTGTGTGTATATATACATATATATGTATGTGTATGTGTGTGTATATATGTACATATATATATAGCCAAACTGAGTGTAAAAAAGACTTCTGGTAGTAATACATTTTTGATAATAGAACATCATCTAATGTCTTATTAAGAAATCACTTTCTTCACAGGCTGCATAATTTTGTACAGAAGCGAAAGAGAGTGAGCTCTGCTTCTGTCTGTTGATTGAGAGCAGTAATTTACTTCCAGACTTCAAAAGAGAAATATTTCATTTGAGGTTTGGTTACTTAACAGTAGTAGTCTTTGATTTTTCCTCACCTTTTAAATTCAAAAGTTGCCCTTCATTCAATAAGTGTAATTCAGTGTTTTAGGCATTTTGTGGAATATTAGTGGAAAAGGTGAAAACAAGAGGAAACAGTTCCTGACACCAAAAAGCCATTCCTAGGCTGGGGTGGAGAGATGTACCAGGCGCTGAGGACACAGAGGCAGGGCACACGACCCACGTGTACCGGCGGTGGAAGGGGCAGGGCGCGTTGTGGCTGGTAGCAGTAGCAGGCAATATAAGGTAAGGAAGCCCTCCCAGAGTTGGCATTTGACTCACTGCGGTGCATTATGGCTGCAACTGAGTTTGCAGGGTTGGGGAAGGGCCCAGAGACAGATGGGCTTGTTTGCCTTGCAGAGGAACCTGCATTTTATGAATCTGAAAGCTAAGGGGAGCCAGTGAAGGATTTTAGAGAAGTAACTTTGTCAACGTTTTCCACTCAGAAAGGTCACTCTGGCTGCACTGTAGAGGCTAGATTGGAGGAGGTACGGGTTAGAAGCAGAAAGCCCCCTCGGGTTGTGTTGGGTGAGCCTAAACTTCTCGGTAGCAGCAGTGGGACTGGAACATACATGACATATATTAAGGAGGATTTGATGGCAGGGTACATGCATATTTTTCTGATTTTCCTTTCATTATTATATTGAGCCAGTGTGTACAACTAAGCATTTTCTAGCTACCTGGTATTGTGATTTGAAGAGACAAGATTTAAATACGATGAAAATAATTATCTGAAGTTTAACCCTAGTGAGACTTTCTTAGCTTTATGTACTACATTATAACAGTAGATTAGATTGCTGCAGGTTCTTTTAACAAGGGTGTACAGTCTTGTGTGCTCTCTTATTTCCAGTTAAATTTATTCTCTCATTAATACATGACAGATTTCAAGATACTTGAAAAACTTTTTAAAAACTAACTTCCTGGGTTTCAGTGCCCTCTCCTCCATATGCATTCAGTTCCTTTTTGGTCTTCTGTGACTTTTTCTGACTCTGTTTTAATGGCCTTTACTTATCTTTAGTTGTTTCTGCTTATATTTTTCTGGAACTATTTTTTTCCCAGGATTTGGGGGTTCTTTCATGGCCCCTTCTCCATCACCAGTGACTCCTGCTCAGAGTAACCTGCTACAGCCCAATTTTGAGGCAGCTTTTGGAACCGCGCCTTCAACTTCTAGCAGCAGCTCCTTTGATCCATCAGGTGAGGCAGTGATTTTCAAACATGCTTTTTATTTGTTCTGATTATAAAATACACCACCTAAGGTTAGCGTGATATCAGGAAATTTATAAGCAAATATTGAGTGATGACCTTGTTTTAAAACTGTTCAATAAATCTCTCATTCTGTAATTTAAATATTTTCTGTACATTTTGGTAGCTTTAAAGAGTAACCTGCAATCCCTTTCTGTGTTTGTTTTTAACTTTCAGCAGAAATCTAACTTAACATGCACACCCATCTGTTTGCATGAGCTTACATGCACATGGTTTGGAGAAGGTTAAGGGAAAACAAATACTTTGTGCTAAATCTTTGTGCGGTATCTCAATGTGTGGACCCTCCCACTACTGTTGCTTACACCCTCTGAGGCTTGCCTGGCCCTTGGTTTTATGAAGTTGACACAAATAGTAGTCTTTGCCTGCCTTTAACCTTTCATCCTGCTGTCATTTTGTTTGTATTCTCTTCCATTCTACTCTTCCCATGCTGGGTCCTTACTACAAATTTTCAATTGGTGAGTCTTTGGCAAACAAATGTGTTTCAGAAACACCCTAAATAGATCCCCTGCTTGACACTTTGGTTGCTTCCTTTGCCAGTGCCTAGTTGAATGCTATCGTTTTTTCAATTTAGAACTATTGTAGAGTGGTGTGTGTGGTAAATATGCGTAGTTTTTTGATAAAAAATTAACAACCATAAAATTTGTGACATAGTTATCAGCAATAACTTTTGTGCACATCCTATGAGCCTGCATTTTGCATGGTCTTTCTGTATTCCAGGAACTAAGCAAGTGATCATTTGTTATATGCTGATCAGGAGCCATCCATAATGGCATGAGTCCTGATATTTAAAATAGTGTTTACTGTAGCTATGCCCTTAAAGGTAGAGCCAAAAGTGAATACTGTAATGAGAGAAGAAAATCAAAATTCTTACTTCTACAATATGGTCACCTGTTTTTCAGATACTTATTACTAGGTACCGACCATTAGATCAGGTTTTATTCCAGCACTGATTTCATAGAAACTAGGAGACTCAGCCTTCCTTTCTCATTTAAGAATTGTTATAAAAGTAAGCATTGTAAATACTACACACTGAGTGCCTACATGAAGCAAGCATTATAATAAAGGCGTGACATATATTATCTATTTTCGTTTTCGTAACAAATCCATGTAGTAGTGGTACTCTCCCCACTTTCAAATGAGAAAACTAAAGCTCAGTCGCTTTCTCAGAGTCACACGTTAGTGAGGCATGCAGCTGAATTTGAGCCCAATTCTGATTCCAAAGTCTATGCTCTTTCCTGTACATTATACAGATTTTCTTTTCCATCTTCACGTTCATTAGTATTTCCATACATTATGAGTAGACATATGCAGAGATGTTCTTTTTTGGTGTTATAGTCGTTAAAAGTGTGAATGAAATGCCTTCTCGTATAAGACTGTAAATACATTCACTTGTTTCCATAGTTTTTCAAAAGGCAGTGTCCCTTTAATTTTGCATATGGGTTTTTTTTGCAGTTATTCTGAACCCGGTCTATTTGATTTCCAGTGTTTGATGGTCTAGGTGATCTTCTGATGCCAACCATGGCACCAGCCGGGCAGCCTGCACCCATCTCAGTGGTACCTCCCAGTTCTGCAATGGCAGCAAGCAAAGCTCTTGGGAGTGATCTTGACTCATCTCTTGCCAGCTTAGTAGGCAGTGAGTAATATAGTTTTCTTTAACAGAATCATGTGTGAATTTTTTTCTCTATCTGTTCATATGTATTGTTTCTGGATTCACTTACAGGCGAGTGTGTCAAGGAGCGGACAGAAATTCTTAGCGCTTTACCCAGTATAGTTCCTTGGAAGAGACACAGTCATTATGCCGTTGTCTCCCAAGCAATACCCAGGATGCTTTTAATCTAAATTACCGAAGGTGTGATTAGAGAGCATATACAAGTATGAAACCAAGTGTATTATGTTTAAGAAGTACTTAATTTTTTATTTCTCTTGGAAATAACATAGAGTAGCTTAAATGCAGTATATTTACCAATTGGGTATCCAAGTTCGTTTCAGTTACTCATTGAACAAATATTAATTGAGCACCAGGCAGCCTTCCAGGCTCTAGAGATAAATCATGAACAAAACAGGTATAAATTTCTATTCGTAAGGTGCTTAGAAGGGCAGAGACAAACATTAAATATTTTCAAATAAATAAATTTTCTAGTGCCATGGAGGACAAAAACAGAACACGCAAAGAGGGATTGTGAGTCCTACAGAGTGGGAGTTAGAGTAGGCCTCACTGAGAAGGTAAAATATGAGCAAAGATTTGAAGGTAAAGGAATGAACCATATGGATATCTGGAGGAGAATATTTGCAGGCAAAAGAGAGAGCCAGTGCAAAAGCACCGGGGCAGAAGATTGCTTGGCATATTCAGTGAGTACCAACGAGACTAGTGGCTAGAGCTGGGTAAGTGAAGGAGAGGATCCTAGGAGATGAGGGCAGCTATTATAAAGATTGCCTTTTTTAAAAAAACTCTGAATTTAATTTTTTTATTAAGGTGAATGGGTTTACCATCACAGATACCTTTCATTTTACTCAAGGCTAAATCAAAAATTTAGCAGATCCCTGAGGCAGACCTTTTTTCCTATGCATTATCCTGTGGACATACTTTTTTTTCCCATTCATCATCCTTGGTCTGGACATTCTTGAAAATGCTTTGATGACACCCACGGAGAGGTTATTTGAATATTTTTTCCTACTTTAAAATTTTATCTTACTGATGGATAGTCTGCAGTAGTAACTGCTGTTACTGAATATTATAATGTACTGTCTAGATCTTCCTTCAGAAATAAAGACTTTATACCTCCAGGGCTGAAAGTGCCACTAGCACACATCCCTCAGGTGGCAACCACCTTTAAAATTATCTCAGCTGAAGCAAGCAGACCCACTTGAGAAATAGCCAGACAATCTGGATAAAGAAGCACAAATTCGAAGTAGTCACATTTTGCGATATCAAGACTTCTACAAAGCTACAGTCATCAGGACAATTGGTATTGGCTTAAGGATAGAAAGATAGACCAATAGAACGAATAAAGATCTCAGAAGTAAACCTCACATACATTGTCAAACAATTTTTTCAAGGATTCCAGGACCATTCAAAGTGGGAAAGGACAATCTTTTCAAAAAATATGCTTGGATAACTGGATAGCCACATGCAAATGAATGAAGTTGGGCCTCTTCCTTATACCATCCACAAAAATCAACTCAAAATGAATCAAAGATCTAAATGTAAGAGATAAATCTGTAAAACTCCTAGGAAAAAAACTAAGTACAAGTCTTTATGACCTTAAATGAGGCAGTGGCTTCTTAGATATAATACTGAAAATACAAGCAATCAAAGAAAAAATAAATTAATAAAAATTTGTCAAAATTAAAAACTTTTGTGTTACAAATTGATACCATCCAGAAAGTGGAAAAACAACCCACAGAATGGGAGAAAATATTCCCATATATCTCATAAGGGACTTGTATCCATAATATATAAAGAACTCTTACAATTCAATAATAAAAAGTAAAACAACTTAATTTAAAAATCGGAAAAGGATTTGAATAGATATTTCTCCAAAAAAAAAGCACAGGTGGCCAGTAAGTATGTGAAAAGATGTTGAATGTCATTAGCCATCAGAGAAATGCAAATCAAAACCACAATGACAGGCCACTTCACACTCACTAGGAAGGCTATCATCAAAAAGATAATAACAAATATTGGCTAGGATGTAGAGAAATTAGAATTCACACAGTGCTGGTAGGGATGTAAAATGATGCAGCCTCTTTGGAGAACAGGTTTACATTTCTCCAAAAGTTAAACATAGTTTCCATGTGGCACAGCAATTTCACTCCTAGCTATACATCCAAGAGAATTGAAAACATATGTCCACATGACTTGTACACAGGTATTCACAGAAGCAATTTTTATAACAGCCAACAAGTGGGAACAACCCAAAAGTCCATCAGCTGTTGACCGGATAAACAAAATGTGGTACATTCATAAAATAATCAGCCATAAAAAGAAGATGAACCTTGAAAATATTTTGCTAGGTGAAGGAAGCCAAATACAAAGAGCCACATATTATATGATTACATTTATATGAAATGTCCGAAACAGGGGAATCTTTAGAAGCAGAATGTACATTAGTAGTGGTCAGAGTGACTGCTGATGCGGATGGGTATTCCTTTGGGGTGATGAAAACGTTTTGAAATTAGAGTGCGTTAATGATTTCACCACCTTGTGAACGTACTCTTTACACTGAATTTTACTCTTTAACAGTATGAATTTTATGATATGTGAATTGTATCAATTTTTTTAGGAGTCTCATCTTACTATACACCCATTAGAATGACTAAAATTTTTAAAAGAGGAGAAGAGCTGACAATGCTTTGTACTTACTAAGGGTGTGGAGCCTCTGGAATTCTCACACTTTGCTGGTGGGAATACAACATGGTGTTGCCATGGAAATCAGTTTAGCAGTTTCTTATGGTTAAACCTATACTTAATATGACTCAGTAAATACATGTCTAGGTGCTTGTCCTAGAGAAATGAAAACGTATGTTCTCACAAAATTTATCCATGTATCTTTATAGGAGTATTATTTTTAAATGCCAGAAACAACCGAAATGTCTTTCACTGGGTAAATGTATAAACAAACTGTGGTAAACCCCTTCATGAGAATACTACTTAGAAATGAAAAGGAATGAACTATTGATGTACACAAGAGCACAGATGAATCTCAAATACATTATGCTAAGTGAAAGAAGCCAGACACAAAAAAATTATATACTGGTAATTCCACTTATACAGTTTACTTTTGTTATGGCAGAACTATAGGGAGTATATCAGTGATTGCCAGGGTTAGGAGTAAGGGGAAGTTTGGGTTGCAAAGAGAGAATAGTTTTGAGTGATTAAATTGCTGTGAATCCTGATTGTAGCGGTGATTACGTGAACCCATGTATTTGTCAAAATTTATAGAAATGTACAACACCCCCCAAAAAAGTCCCACTGAATTTCACTGTAAGTAAATATTTTATTAATGAAAATATATTCCAAAACTGAAACAAATTTTGTCTTCATACTCCTTATCAATATTGCAGCTTTGCTTTTTTTTACAAAAATTGACAAGCTGAACCTAAGATTTAAAAGGAAATGAAAGGAAGCCAGAATAAGCCAAAACATTTAGAATAAAGAAGAATCATTTTGAAAGATTCACACTTCATGATTTCCAAACTTAACTACAAAGCTACAGTAATTAAGACGAGTGGTACTGCATAGGAATAGGCATATACATCAGTGGAATAGCATGACAGTCTACAAATAAGCTTACACATCTATGGTCAGTTGACTTTCAACAAAGGTGCCAGGACAGTTCAATGGGAAAAGAGGAAAAGAATCACCTTTTCAACAAACAGTGCTAGGTCAAGTGGATATCCACATGTAAAAGGATGAAGTTAGACTTTTTATTTACCCCAAAGTAATTAATTCCAAATGAATCTAGAACTAAGTCTAGGAGTCAGAATGATGAAACTTTTAGAAGAAAATTTATGAGTAAATATTTATGACCTTGGATTAGATAATGTTCCTAGATATGACAGCAAAAGCACAAGCAACAGTAGAAGATAAAAGATGAATAGGACTGCATCAGAATTAAAAACTTTTGTGCTACCCAGGATACCATCAAGACACTGAAATATCCAGAGTAAGTAAAGAACTCTTATAACTCAATAATGAAAAGACAACCCAATTTTTAAATGGTCAAATGATTTTAAAAAGACATTTCTCCAAAGAATATATACATGTGGCCAATGTACACATGAAAAGAGGCTCAACATCAGTCATCTGTGAAATGCATATCAAAACCACAGCGAAATATCACTTCACACCCATTAGGATGGCTATAATAAAAAAGACGGATCATAACCAGTCTTGATAAGGATGTGGAAAAATTAAAACCCTCTAACGTTGCTGGTGAGAATGTAACATTGGGCAGCTGCTATGGGAAGCAGTTCGGCAGTTTCTGGAAATGTTAAACATAGAGTTACCATTAGGCAGAGATGCCTAGAAAGCTCTTCCCCAGATCTCTGCTCAGCTTTGCGTAAGCTTCACCCCTACGAGGCCTTCCTTGAACACCCTATTTAATCCTGCCTGCCCCTCCCTCTCAGCCTACCCCACCAGCTCCGCCTTACCCTGCTTTCCATTTTCCGTAGGCTTGCCCTGTCACCTTCTAGCAGCCTGTATACTCTTTTATTATTTTATTGTTTTATCATCCATCTCACCCCATCAGAATGCAAATTCCTCTGAGGTTTTTGGAACTAACCTATCCCCAAAGCTTGGAACAGTGCCTAGCATATGTAGGGTTCAATAAATATTTGCTGAAATAATAAATGAATTGAGATTAGAGCAGAATGATTAAGCCCGTTGGGTCAGGAGTCCCCAAGACCACCCACACATTTGTAGATTCACCAGAAGGACTCAAGGGAGTCAGCGCCTAGTTGTACTCACAGCTAAGGTTGATTACAGCAGCATAGTAAGGATACACAGCTGGATCGTCAGGGGGATAGACCCAGGCAGAGTCCAGAAGAATCCACACATGGACTTCCTTATGCTGTCTCTTCCCCTTGAGGGGAAGAAGACACAAAAATGCAGCAACCCACAGGATGTTCCTGCCCAGGAAAGCCCCTTAGAGACTCGCCATCCAAGGTTTTTATTGGATGCTGATCCTGTAGGCACTCTGCCTAGCATGTACCAAAATATCAGTCTCGTGGAAGGAAAGCAGATTTTCAGCATACACCTTGTGTGTACAGTTTAGATACAGTGATCCACGCTTATCATTAGGAAAACTCTTATCTCCGTGTAGAGAACAGTTTATATTAGCCAGGTCCCCAGCCATACGGGCCTTCCTAAGATAGCAGTCTCAAGCCTGCTATGTTCACTCTTTTCTGGACACCAGTTGACATTAAAATATGATCCTTAAGAATAACGTGAAGTGAAAGAAAATGTTAGACTTGAGAATACGTTTCCTAACGTGGTTTCTCCTTTGTAAAACTCAATGCAGTCATTTGTAGGCAAAATATGGACTTTTTCTAGACCTCTGATTCTTTGATCTT
Source organism: Physeter macrocephalus (assembly GCF_002837175.3). Taxonomy (NCBI): domain Eukaryota; kingdom Metazoa; phylum Chordata; class Mammalia; order Artiodactyla; family Physeteridae; genus Physeter; species Physeter macrocephalus. Next base: position 4,287,611 of record NC_041224.1, on the reverse strand, counting down.
TTAAATGTCATATCATTTAAGCTGAGTATAGAGGTTTAAATTCTTTTTTCTTCTATCCATTTATAGATCTTGGAATTTCTGGTACCACGTCCAAAAAGTAAGTGTTTTTGAAATTGTCTGGTTTTCTTATGAAAAGTGTATCTGTACTTATTTGAGACTATCAGACATTGCGCTCATTGGAGTAATTACTCATTCCCAGGCTAGGTAACTGCAAAATTGATTTTTATTTCATTCCCAGTTTTTGTTTTTGTTGTTATTCTATTGGAACCTCCAAACTATTGGCTCTGCAGTGAGAAGGAATAATCTATTTCAGCCTCCATATTGTCACTAAGTATATCTAGAAATACTTGGGAATTGCGGTTTGAATACTTTAGTAGCTTTAAATTGTAGATTCATTATACTATTCCTAGCTAACATTGATTTTAAAAGAAGTCTCATGGGGGTCAGTTTTAGGGAAGAGTAGTAAAAATGACAAACAATGTACACTTTTTTTAGACACACATTTCAACGTCTCTGAAATCGGGATGCATTTAACAATAGATGTAATCTTACAGTCCCTTGAAGGCAGGATGTAGTCATGACATAGTTATGTGAAACCTTCTTTTGAACCCTGTAAGATCCAGAAAGTGCCATTATGGATTCATCTTCAATTCAACAAAGGATATACAGTATTTATGATATACTTATTTGGCATTTTTTTATAACCAGTGATGAATCCAGTTGAATTTTGTGGCACATTTTTCCATTAGAAGTGACAGGAAATTCTTGTTATCCCTGAGGTCTAAACTCTGATTTTTTTTTGTCAAATGCTCTTAAGGTCTCTTAGATGAGATATGGTAAGACTCCTCTATCTGTTTTAACCTGTTCTCTTTATTACCGCTTTACCCAAACAGACTGCTTCTGACCCCAGAAAAAGTATTTAGGGAGCCACACACCATTCTTTTCTGATTGTGTGTTTGTCTCTTTGTTTGTTTTGCCTGCTTGATTTTAGGGGAGATCTTCAGTGGAATGCTGGAGAGAAGAAGTTGACTGGGGGAGCCAACTGGCAGCCAAAAGTAGCCCCTGCCACCTGGTCAGCAGGTGTCTCACCCAGTGCACCCTTGGTATGTAGTCCCTAGAGGCCAGGACAGTGCGGGCGCTTTGCCAGTTTCCAACTGTATAGAGCAGGGTCCATGTTGCTGAATTTTGCTACTGACATTGTACTTTTTCACCCACATTAGGAGCAAGATGCCATATTTACCAAAATGCAAATTTCATTGACTTTAATAAAGATTATGACCTATCTTTTCATTTTAATTATTTCAAAATAGTGTTTATGCTTCTTCAGATATTAGTCCTTTATTTGTACAATTATGGAAATGATTCTTCAAAACATGTAATATCATTGATCGTTATCTGTGTTTTACCACATTTCTTGCCCAAATTTCCTGATGGCCATAAGAAGTAATGAAAACTTTTTTTCTTACCAGAAAGATTGGGCAGTTTTTCTATTGTGTAAGTGAACTTTCATTTTAAAACCCTATGGATTCTTCTCACCATTTTTTCAGTTTGAAACAACTTTCACCATCTTTTCTATAAAATTTAAATAGGTTTCATTTCTGTATATTAAATTTCTATCAGTATATTAATGCCACCATTCACTCTGTGAAAGAGCATATCACTGGAAATAAAGACTTAATTATTACTTAGTGCGATTTGCCACCACAAAAAGTACATTTCCAGGATAGCAAAATTTACTATTTTTCTATATATGCCCCATATTTAGCAGAACTAGGCTAGCTACTGCTTCCCCAGCTCACCCGTAGTTTTTCACCTTTGCTTACACCTTCACCTGTCTAATTCACCCATCTCCAAGGTTTTCTTGATGCCAACCTCTCCTTGTTGCCTGAATTAATTCCTAACCATCAACCGCCAACCCCAGCCAAACAAGTATGCATGGAAATGAATTAATATAAATTAGAATATAAACATTTTAGATAGACTCCATTAAAAATGATGTGTTCCAGAAATTTATTTAAATGTCTGAGTTTCTGAATTTAGAACACATTTTCTTTTTTTTTTTAACTTTTTATTTTATATTGGAGTACAGTTGATTTACAGTGTTGTGTTAATTTCAGGTGTACCGCAAAGTGATTCAGTTATACATATACATGCATCTGTTCTTTTTCAAATTCTTTTCTCATTTGAGTTGTTACATAATATTGAGCAGAGTTCCCTATGCTATACAGTAGGTCCTTGTTGGTTATCCATTTTAAATTTAGTAGTGTGTACAAGAACACATTTTCTTTTAAACAATTTTATAAATAGTAGTGTTTTTACACATAGTTTCATAGCAATTTTCTAAATAAAAATAAGCTCAAATCAGTCTGAAAAAGGCCTTTTGAATCAAAATTTACCACTAAACAGTACTAATAGTATTAATTGAACTACAGTTTATACTGTAGTTTCTATGGGAAAATACATTCTGTGCTCAGACTTGGTTCTCAAAACCTACTTCCTCCCCACTCCACCCCCTGGTGTTTGTAAGAGAGCAGGAAATTCAAGGACTGGTATTCTCTGCCTTGGTGAGTTCAAAGTCTGAAAGAACTTAATTTTAAGAAGTGACTTCTAAAAGATAACAATGAGAAGATTGCCTATTATATATGGATATTTACCTCTTCAAGTCTTTCTTTTCATTATTTAAAAACAGTGCTTAAGAGGGCCATTTTTGTATTTAGCTATAAATAGAGTTCCATTTTAATTTTTATAAAGGATACTTAGTAGAAAGCTACCAGTGTCTTAAACTGAGCTATGCCCAGGATAACCATATAATTTTTTCCCCAAACTAGGGCTCTTTAAGGGTGAAAGGGAGCATAATTACTACCTTGGGACCCCACGCATGTGCCTGGTACCTGGTGGCCCACATAGATGCTGAGACCATAAGCAGGTAGCACTCTGGGCCTAGGCAGCTGCACTCTATTTTTTTTTTTAATTGACGTAAAGTTGATTTACACTGTTGTGTTAATTTCTGCTGTACAGCAAAGTGAGTCAGTTATACACATATATGTATATATATTTTTTCGTATTCTTTTCCATATGGTTTATTATGGGATATTGAATATAGTTCCCTGTGCTTTACAGTAAGACCTTGTTGTTTATCCATTCTCTATATAATAGTTTGTATCTGCTAACCCCAAACTCCCAGTCCATCCCTCGGCTGCACTCTGTTCTTAAACACAAAAACATTGTTGCGGGTAGAGGGAGAGAGATTCAATAAATGTAAATAACATCCCTAAAGAAAGAGAAAGCTTCTTTAGAACGGATCTTATAAATCTGTTGATACTGCATATTGCAATGAAAGCTCACAATTTATATTATCACCACCAAATTAAAAGAACTAATTTTTCTATTCTGTTCTATGCAAAATTAAGGAGACCTTATCTGCAGTCCTAAGAAGTTTATACTTAGTAGTGTTGCCCTTATCAGCAGGATAAAGCTGTTTAATGTTCTTTAACAGGTTAGTTTCAAAACAGTCATGGAGGGAAGGGGGAGGAGAATACTGGCATCTGGCAGATCAGCTGTAGGTTTAAAAATTTAAAAAAGGTTGGAGCCAGAGGTGAGGATGGAAAGTAAGACAAGAAAGAAAAGTCTCAGGTAGAATCCACACAACTGGGGATAATTGTGAACAAACGCACCAAGACACTGGTTGCCCAGGTTTGTATGTGGGGCAGTTTGCTAAGTAGTGAGGCCATTACCCCAGAAGGGGAACAAGGGAGAAGTCCTTTGAAAATGGTATTGAACTGGAGACCTTCCTTGGCCATCACCTCCCCTGAGATGAAGATTTTAATCATACAAGGTTAAGAATTCATCAGATACTTAATTAACAGCTCTTTTGCTTCTTCAGGCCCACGAGGCTGCCAGTTATCTGATTGTCAGGCACCATCCCTGAGACTGAGATTAATGTTCTCATATTTTTAAACCCCAGAGCTCCTTATTTTTGTTTATGAAGCAGAAAACTTTACGTTGTTCATAATGAAACTCCAGAAAGTTAAAGACAGTAGGCTTTAGCATAAAGTGTCCACAGCAGCTGTGGAAGGAGAAATTAGAACAACAGAAATAATTTATTAGGAGGGCAGAGTTACCTGTAGTCCTATTTCTTTTGTTTATTTTCTTTAACATTTTAGGTAATAATATGAAGGCTGTCCTATGCAGTTATTTTATCATTATTAACCCTCACTTAGTTGTATAAAAATTCACTGCCATTTACTCCATTTACTGCAAAGCTCTTCTTCCTGAACAAAGCTGTAGCCTTGCTTTTACTTGGTGGTGCAGCTCTAAAGTTTTTCAGACCATAGAACCCAAGTTATATCTAAAAACCTTTAACAGGACTGGCATATCATCATGGCCATCAAGAGGGTTACTCATTCCTAGTTCTGAGCACAACAGACCTGTTAAGTTTCCATCAGACAAACTAGGAAGGTACTTGCAACTCAGAAATATGTGCATTTTGCAGGAGGCCACAGAATCCACAATTCTCCCCCTAAAAACAACTAATCTTTATATGACTATAGGTGAAAGATTTTGTTGAGTGTTGAAAAAGAAAACAACTTTTAAAACCTTAGGATAAATAATACTGAGGAAGTAAATTATTAAGAGTTAATCTACCATTTGAGCAAAATGACAAACTTAGACTCCCTTTAAATTTTTTGACCCATTTGTCTGATCAGGATTATCTGCAGGTTCATTTTATTTTGGTAGCTTTTTTCTTTCACAGTCTTAAGTCCTAATGATACAATTCTTGGAAATACAGTTATTATTGTATGGTACAATTCTGATAAAATATGCAATTCTGGGTCTAGCGAATAGCCTACCACCTAACCTGTTGAAATGATGAGTAGAGTGAATCTGAAGTATAATACTTCTTTTGTAGGGGAGGAAAAATAACTTTCCATCTATCCTTCTGAATTCTTAGTAGAGACTCCTGTAATAAAAGACGTATGAACAAGAGAAAAACAGAAGTTTATTAACATGTATGCCTCATATATACAGGGAGATACCCAGAGAAAAAAAATGAGTAACTCCCCAAGGTGGCCCAAGCCACCGGCTTAAATATACCATCTTCAGCTAAAGACAAAAGAAAGAATGATGTGGGGAGGTTACCAGGAAAAGCAGGGTCAACAAAGGTAAGATTTGTTATGTAGATTTAAGTCAGTGACTTCTCCATTGATAAGGTTCTCTTGTGATTTAGTCATTCTTCTCTTCCCGGTACAGAGAAGGAGACACCCTTACAAGTGGAGATTTCCTTTATAAATCTAAATGTCCCTTACAAAAGTTTAATTTCTACTGTTTTCAGAGTTTCTCCCGCTATTCTTCAAAATAATCAGCTCAAAATCATCCTTATGCCAAAGAAGCATATGGTGGCGGGGTGGGTTTTTCTGCTACCCTTCGGATTTTCTTTCATTTAAAAATTTTTTGAGATAAATTTATGTAACATTAAATTCACCATTTTCACAACTTTAAATTGTATAATTCGGTGATTTTTTAGTATATTTTTGATGTTGTAAAACCATCACCATTCTCTAATTCCAGAATATCTCCATCACCCCAAAAAGGAACACAGTCTTTCCCAATTTTCCCCTTCCCTATCCCATGACATCCAAAAATTTACTGTTTCTATGGATTTGCCTATTCTGGATTTTTAATATAAACAGAATCATATACTTTGGAGCCTTTTGTGCCTGGCTTTTTGGCTTCTTTCACTTAGCATAATGTTTTCAAGGTTGATCCGTGTTGTAGCATGTATCACTACTTCATTTTTGTATTGCTGACTATTCTATTGTTTGGATATACCACATTTTATTTATTCATTCATTAATGGATGGACATTTGTCTTGTTTCCACTTTTGGCTATTATGAAAGATGATTCTGTTATTTGTATACAAGTTTGGTAAGAATATATGTCCTCAGTTCTCTTGGGAATATACCTAGGAATGGAATTGCCAGGACCTGTGTGACTCTGTTGAGCTTTTTGAGGAACTGCCAAACTTTTTCACGGCAGCTGCATCATCTTATGTTTCCACCAGCAATGCATAGGGTTTCAATTGTGGTTTTCATGTGCATTTCCTTAATGACTAATGATATTGAGAATCTTTTCATGTGCTATTGGCCATTTGTGTATCCTTTTTCAGAGAAACGTTTGTTCGTGTCCTTCACCCATTTTATAATTGGGTTGTCTTTTTATTGTTGAGTTCTAAGAGATCTTTATTATTCTGGATACCAGATACATAATTCGCAACTATTTTCTCCCATTCTGTGAGTTGTCTTTCTTGGTAGTATCTTTTAACGCACAAAGTTTTTGATTCTGATAAGCTCCAATTTGTCTATTTTTATTGTTGTTGCTTTGCTTTTGGTGTCATATTTAAGAAACCATTGCCTAATCCAAAGTCTTAAAGATTTACACCCAGATTTCCTTCTAAGAGTTGTATAGTTTTATCTGTTACATTAGCTTTTTGACTATTTTAGGCTCATTTTCATATGTGGTCCACATTCTTTGTGTTGCATGTGGAAATCTAGTTAATCCCAGAACCATGTGTTGAAAAGACTGGTTTTTCTTCATTTATTGGTCTTGGCATTCTTCTCAAAAAACAATTGACCATAGATATATAGATTTATTTCCAGACTCTCTATTCTGTTGTATTGACCTCTATGTCTGTTCTGATGCCAGTACCACAGTGTTTTGATCAATGTAGCTTAGTAGTAAGTTTTGAAAACAGAAAGTGTGAGTCCTCCAAATTTGTTCTTGTTTTATGAGATTGTTTTGGCTATTCTGGGTCCCTTGCATATCCATATAAATTTTAGGTTCAGATTGTCCATTTTTCCAAAAGAAGCTGTTGAAGTTTTTATAGGGTTTGCACTGAATCTGTAAAGCAAATTGAGAAATATTGCCATCTTAACAATATTGTCTTCCAGTCCATGAACAGAGGACATCTTTCTATTTATCTGAGTCCTCTTTAATTTCTTTAACAATGTTCTATAGTTGTCAGTGTACAAGTCTTATACTCTCTGTTAAATTTATATCTAAGTATGTTGTTTTCAATGCTGTTGTAAATTAATTTTTTTATAATTGCATATTTTATTGTTCATTGCTAGTGTAAGGTGAATGTCACATTGATTTTTGTATATTTATTTTGTATCCTGTGACTTTGCTGAACTTGTTTATTAACTGGGCATGTGGGATCTTCCCAGACTGGGGCACAAACCCGTATCCCCTGCATCGGCAGGTGGACTCTCAACCACTGCGCCACCAGGGAAGCCCTGTGTGTGTGGATTCTTTAGGATTTTCTATATATAATAAGCTCATATCATCTACAAATAGAGATAGTTTTATTTCTTCCTTTCTTTCTGGATGCTATTTCTTTTTTTTTCTTACCTAATTGCCCTGACTAGACTTTCCAGTACATCTTTGTCTTGTTCTTAGGGAGAAAGCTTTCAGTCATTCAGCATTAAGTACAATGTTAGCCATGAGTTATTTGCAGATGCCATTTATCAGGTTAAGGAATTACCCTTCTGTTCTTAGTTTATTTAGTGTTATTTTGTTCATGAAAGGATGTTGGATTTCATCAAATGCTTTTTCTGCATCTACTGAGATGATCTTTTTTCTTATATTCTATTAATATGACATATTACATTGATTGAGCCTACCTTGCATTCCTGGGATAAATCGCACTTGGTTTTGGTGTGTAATTCTTTTAATATGCTCCTGGGTGTGGTATGCTAGTATTTCGTTGAGAATTTTTGTATCAATGTTTGTAAAGGATTTGGTCTGTAGTTTTCTTTTCTTGTGATGTCCTTGTCTGGCTTTGATATCACAGTAATGCTGGAATCAAAGAATAATTAGAAAATGTTCCCCTTCTATTTTTTTTTTTTTTGAGAGCTTGAGAAGGATTGAAATTAGTTCTCCTTTATAAATGTAATAGAACTGACCAGTGAAGCCATCTGGTTTTGGGCTTTTCTGTGATAGAAGGTTTTTGATTACTGACTCAGTCTCTTTACTTGCTATACAACTATTTAGATTTTTCTATTTCTTCTTGAGTCAGTTTTCGTAGTTGTAGTTTATGTCTTTCGAGGAATTTGACCATTTCATCTAGATTATCTAATGTTTTAGCATGTAATTTCTGATAATATTTCCGCATAATTTTTTATTTCTGCAAGGTTGGTAGTAACATCTCCACTTCCTTTCCTGATATTGGTCATGTAGGTTTCTCTCTCTTTCTTGGTTTGTCTACCTGAAAGTTTGTTAATTTTATTGATCTCTTCAGAGAACGAACTTTTGGTTTCTTCTATTTCCTCTTTTGTTTTCCCATTCTCTGTTTCACTTTTCTCTGATCTAATCATTATTATTTCCTTTCTCTGCTCACTTTGGAATTGGTTCTTCTTTTTTCTAGTTCCTTCTGGTGGAAGTTTAGGTTATTGATTTGAGATCTTTCTCCTGCATATGGGCTATATGTTCTTGTTTCTTTGCATGCCTCATAATTTTTGGTTGAAACCTGGACACTTTGAATATTATAACATGGCAGCTTTGGAAATCATGTTCTACCCCCTCCCTAAGGTTTTTGTTGCTACTTTTTTTGTTGTTTTGCTACCTTGGTTTTGGGGGAGGGAGTTATTGTTTGTTTGTTTGTTTTGTCCTTTTAGCTAAGTGGTCAGCTAATGATTAGACAGATACTACTTAAACTCCTGGAACCAAAAATATCTCCCAGTCTTTGCAGAGGGGCTCTGAGTATGTATTAGGCGTGACTTCAGACTCAACCAGGCAGTTTGCAACTCTGCCTTAGCGATCACTGCTGCTTTCTTAAAGCCTCAAAGTCAACCCAGAGGCATCTCACATCTTTCCTGAGCATATGCACAGCCCTGGGCATCTGCATGGCTATCTAAATTCCCAGGAGAAGGTCTGGATTTTTCAAACCCTTAATCCTCAAAGCATCTCATTCTCCAGCCTTTCCTTCTGAGTTTTTTGTTTAGTCTGCTGTTTTTGCTGACTGATATCCATTGCCTGATACAGCAACAACTGAAAAATTTGCCTTTAAGTATTTTCCACAAATGTCTTCAGGTAACAACTTTAGCACTAGATGGGTTCCCAGTTTGGCAAGATAAAGACAAGCCTTTTGAGCCAGTGTTTCCAGGGAGCCACCTATACACGAGACAAGACAAAGCAAATAATTAAAATATATTCTGCTCCTCGTGGTACTATTACTGGGACTGTGTGCTGTTATTTTCAAAGCTACAGCTGAACTGGAGAACAGTGGCTGGAACTCTAGGGTAAGTTAAAATGCCCCAAAGCTCAATGTTCTTACCAAGATTCAGCTGATTTTTTTTTTTTTGATTAAGTACTTTCTAGGCTGCTGCAAACTTTTAGTTAGTTTCCAGAGTTCCAAAAAAGTTGATTTTGACCATTTTTGCCTGTTTTTCCATTGCTTTTATGCCTAGGGGGCCTCTTAGAGTTCCTTATTCCACCATTTTTGCTGATATCACTATACTTTTTCAATTAGGATTTTGCTCTAATGGTTAACTTAAATTTAAGAGATTGCAGCAGGGTTAATTTTGTGCATAAGGGAAATATTAGGAGTTTTGGTGTGTGACTGAAAACTATCAAACCTGTGCCTGAAATGGGATATATGTATGATATTATGTGCAGTCCTCTAAATGCTTCCTAAAACTTAGAATTAATTTTGGTCTTTGTGCAAATGTACAACAGTCAAAAGTCAGAGAGAAGCAAATATAACACAGAAAAGAATAATATAAAAATGGGGGGAAAAATGGAAACCAAGCATTAAAAATATAAATGAAAGCATTCTTTAAATTTCTAATTCAGTGCCTATTGGAGGATATAATGATAGGAAAAGACAAGCTTAGAAAAATTTGACTTGTTTACAGTGAGGGTGGTATAAGGAGACAGAGACGAAGCCCAGTGCTTGAGTGTAAGCTGAGCCCTAATAAGTGATCCCATAATAGCACCACAACAGTGAACATCAAGTTAGTAACCTTCTTCATATCATTGGCGTGGTGCTAGTGCCTTTTTTTTTCTTTAATTTAAAACTGAAATTTGAGATTTCTTTACATCTTTACACATACTTAAGGGCATGCATTTTAAAATTGTATTGTCATTTTAAAACCAAATTATATTGGTTCTTTTTGTTTGTTGTTGTGTGTGTGTGTGTGTGTGTGTGTGTGTGTGTGTGTGTGTTGTTTCGTTTTTATAGCAAGGAGCTGTACCTCCAACCAGTTCAGTTCCTCCTGTTGCTGGGGCCCCGTCTGTCGGACAACCTGGAGCAGGATTTGGAATGGTGAGTGATGACCGGTGCTAGAAATTGTAATTAATACTTCTACGGCCTTCACCAAATCCCAGATTAACTATAGAATATAATTCTCCCCAAAATGCAATAAAGTAAAATTTAAAAAGTTAAGTCATCTGCTTTAGACATTAAGTAGTCTACAGAGGGCATGATTGAGTCACTTATAAGACACTTAAATTCTGCCATCAAAATAATTTTTATAGTACACTGTTATGTCATTTTTGGAGTACTATTTACCAAACATATTTTTAGCTCAATCATCAAAATCCACTTTTAATCACTATACTAGGACTTTTCACTTACCACCTCTATCACTAGCAAATTTTAGAGCCATTTTCCATAAAGAAACAAGTTGTCATCTCTTCAAGAACTATGCTTCCAGAAGATGGATAAACAGCAACAAAGCCTGGGTGGGGTGAGGGTGCTGTGTGGCCGGCCAGGCTCCCTACTGCACCTCAGTGCTTCTCTGCCATCTGCCAGCCTCACAGCACCCATTGTTCAAAATTACAAATTATACTTTCTCACAGACCTGGATTCCTCAGGGGATATGGGGATATATGTATATGTATAGCTGATTCACTTTGTTATACAGCAGAAGCTAACACACCATTGTAAAGCAATGATACTCCAATAAAGATGTTTAAAAAAAAAAAAAAAGGAAAGAAGAATTTTCAGGAACGTATTAAAGACGTAAAGGTCAGGGCATTGCCAGAGTAGATTCCACTCATGCTATGGACCACTCTGCTTTTCAGCCTCCTGCTGGGACAGGCATGCCCGTGATGCCTCAGCAGCCTGTCATGTTTGCACAGCCCATGAGGAGGCCACCCTTTGGAGCCGCAGCTGTACCTGGCACACAGGTCAGTTTTTAAATGTCCCACAAAAGAATGACATTACTTTGTAAATGTAAAACTGTCATGTGACAGACTGTTTAAAAATGTTTTTACCTGATACAGTCTTCATACCTGTTGCTTCAGAAGTAAAGGGAACATGGAAGAGAGATGAGCAATAGTGTGACATTTGGAGGAAAATGATGGAAATAACTAACTGCCCTCAAGTCCCTCCATTCCTGTCCTACTTAATTCAGAATGGTTCCTGAGAACTACCAGGTGTTTAAAGTATCCAGGCATTTAGTCCAGAAAAAATGAGCAGCTCTGATCCATACTCTTATTATGTGTTCCCAAAGTTAGCCAAAGGGAAGTTAGGGACACAGTCCTCCAGATTGCCAAGTTTGCCCAAGACTAGTCGCACAGACTGCAGTGAGTTAGCCAAACTGCAAAGCCTGAGGGAGCAGTTCCCACAAGGCTGCCCTCACATCCGACCCTTCAGGCCCCAAGGGCCACCCTCATTTCCAGCCAGCTGCCTACAAATTTGAGGGTTCCCAGGACCATCCTCAGATTAGACAGTTTTCTAAAATGACTCATAGAACTCAGGAGAGCACTAACTTTATGATGACAGTTTTCGTGTAGCAAAAAGATGCAAATCAGATCCAGCCAAAAGAAGAGATGCGTAAGGCAAAGTCTGGGAGGGGCCCACACGTGAGGCTTCTTTGTCCTCAGGGATGCATTACCCACCTGGCATCAACGTGTGAGGATACACAAGCCGTACTGCCAACCCAGGAAGCTTACCTGAGCTTCAGCGTGCAGAGTTTTTGTTGAGGTTTCATTAGATAGGAATGACTGATTGAGTTCAACCACATGGGAAATAATTCAGTCTCCAGCCCTCCTCCCTCCCTGAAGGTCAGGCTCATATCCTGTGGCCCAAAGACTTAACTCTGTAATCACATGGCTGGTCTTTCTGGCATGGCTAGCCCTCCACCCTGAGTCATCTTGTTAGCATAAATTATCAGGTGTGGTTCCAGACACCCACCCTGAATAATAAAGACATTCCTATCACTCAGGACGTTTCCAAGGGTTGAGAGGTTACCTACCAGGGTCCAGGACAAAGGGCAAACCTCTCTTTAGATGAGGCTAAATTTCTTACTGCACAATGTGCTGCCTTCATTTATGAAGATGCTAAAATATATGCACTTGGTTGAACTGTTTTGCTGCTAATGGTGATGTTCATACTGATGAATCACCCTTTCTTTATTACTCTTATAAATTGCCTGGCCAAAGTGAAGGTATATGTAGAACCAAAGAGGTCACTGTGAGAAATTGATTTAGATGGAGACAGAACATTGTAACTACTAGCACCATGCTGAGCAAACCAAAACACATAGCTCAAATATATTTTAAGGACATCAGTAAATAGTTTCACTTCTGTAATGTTTTTAATTTACCACATGGGTATTTATATTGTTTCAGCCAAGGAATCCTACTGTGAACTTTCTGAGTGTACTTTAATCCCCTTTGCTTCCTTGAATCATTTCTAAATTCATTTTCTACCTGTTCCCAAAATTTGCTTTCAGCTTCTTTACTCTAACCCTCAAAAGCCATAATGACCAGGAGAGAGAATGGTGGGTGTCCAGAGAGATGAATTTACAATGTAAGAGACTCTAGCCTTCAAGGCCATAGCCAAAGCACTGGCTTCATGAGAAATCTTCTGTTCTGCTCTCATACTTAATGAACACTGCCTACAGTTGTTTGTGGGGAGTGGGGTGGTAGTGAGGAAGCTTTTAGGTGTAATAGTTGGTTTTAAATTTAATCTGGATATATTTAAATTCTAAGAAGGATCTCATTTATTGTGAATGTCTCCTTGATGGTTAAATATATCCATGACTATCTACCACCTTTTTGAAAAAAAGGAAAGATGTTCCTATTTTTATGAGATTTTTAAAAGTCACTGTATTTGGTGTGCTGAAAGCTTTAGAAATAAATTAATATAATTTTATTATTTAAGGTAGTTTTTCTTTGTGATACCAGTGTTACAGAGCATCAGTTTGTTTACTTAATTCAAAGAATGAAAATGAAAAATAGATGATATGATGAAAACACAGTGTTTTCATCATTTAATTGAATTTATGGTAATTTAGGAAATGTCATGCCATACTTACACAATTTCTAGATTGTATTTCCTATATCAGAGAAGAAGCATAGCTGATTATATACCAGATGCGAAAGTTAACATGAGTTGGTAGCTTTAGAAAACAAAACAGTTTTTCATTACTGATATGTGGACTATTCCACTAGTGCTCAGTTGGTTAGTATCACGATGTTGTCATATCACCTAATTATTAATTATAGACCAGTCCTTGAGTTTCTTATCTTCCAAACAACTTTGACCCTTACCCCGGTCTTTCTATGAAATACGATCCCAGTTTTAAAAATGGAAATTTGACTGATAGATACTACAGTCAGTCAGTAGTTCATGGACATAGGAACAAATCTGAAACTTCTTACTTCTGGAGCTTTGTTTATGGAACCAATGAAAACATACATCCGTGTCCTACAATCCCAGGTCTCTGAGGTTTCCATCATGTTATAAGCATAGGAAATTAATTAGACTTGAAGGATACATGTCAGTTATTGCTCTGTGTAAATTCCATGACCTTTTTCAAGGGCTTGTACCCTAACATTCCTGCAAAAGCCTGTTCCTGGAACTTATGTCTGTCACACAATGAAATAATTTAGGTATTCACTAAACAGAAACAAGGTAAGAAAATTTTTTGTTGCTTTTGCTGCAAGTTTAGTATGATTCTTCTCTATCGTCTGTAATAATTAGTCCTCTCTACAAGCTGGATAGGCAGGATTGGAATTAGCGGCATTCATAACAAGGAGACTATTTGCTCATCTGAAACTAACAGTGCCCCAAAACTTGACAGGTTTTCACTTAAAATACTTTACATGAAATCCTAGTATATTTAGCTGATATTTTAAAATAATTTCTTAAGTAACTTTCTGCAAGCTGTTTTCTGCCCATTTTTCCTTCAAACTCACTCTCACTCTAAGAGAAGTCATTTATATTCCTTTATTAGTTTAGTGGTACTAATAACTCAAAGTAAAATGCTTTGAATAGAGAAATTGTTTGGGTTTTTTTTTTTTTTTTACTGTATATTCATAATAGCTTTAATGTGACTAGTTTTTCACATCTTCCCTAACTAATATCCATATTGTTCTACCAGAGTCCTCAAATTTTACTTTGGCTAAATTTGATGTCAAAGAATTTCAAGAAAGCCAATATCCTTTGAAGTGTGTTTTATAAATCCAAAATCTAAAACAACACTGTGACTAAGTAGAACAAAGTAGATTTTGTAAACTTTTAGCCATCTAATCTTCTGCATGTTTGTTTTCTGTGGTATGTGCTCGGCCTAATGCTTATCTATCTCTCTGTTTGCTTTCTGTTTCCACTATCTTGGGCTGGCTTTTCCCCCTTAGCTTTCTCCAAGCCCTACACCTGCCACTCAGAGTCCCAAGAAACCTCCAGCAAAGGACCCATTAGCGGATCTTAACATCAAGGATTTCTTGTAAACAATTTAAGGTATCTAATATTGAGCTTTTCCTGTGGGCTTGTAATAATGACCTATGCTATGCTTAGCTATTTTATTAGGTATAATATTTGTACCTCTGTGTTTTTAATACGTGTATATAATAATAATTTGAATGTTTATGCTTTTTAATCAATATTGAAAGCTATCTTTGTCAATGATTTTTTTAATCTTAATTTATAAAACTAAGAGGGAGAGAAACCTCCAAATTGTCCTTACAATGGAAAGCACAAAGAATATACTGATAGAGCAAAAAGTTGCCCAAGCTACTACATAAATTAGAAAATTACCACTTCATTCCATGATGACTGGAATTTATAGAAAGGTAACATTTATAATACTTCATTTAGAAATTGTCTAAGAATATATTTGGCTACAATAATTGTAATTTTATTTTGCTTATTCTTATGTGGCCTCATCAAATAAAGCTTAGATTATTATCCTTGTATTCCTGCATTCAAGCAAAATTTTAAATTTCTAACATTCTAGTTTTAAATTTCTAATGTAATTTATGAAATTACATTATGACTAATAGTGGACTTACAGCAGAAAACTGATGAAGGAAAAGGGTTTACTACTAACCCAACCCCAGCACCTAACACAGTGGGTAGGTTCTCAAGAAGTACTTGCTGAATGTGGATGAACAGTAGTAATGATGCTTTTAATTTACATGGTATTTTTCGTACTTGCCAGTCATTAACTCTTTGACCATCTCTGTAGAAGGTCAGACCCTGCGAGATAAACTAGTCAGATACTTTTGCCTCCATTTCACAGCTAAAGAAACTGTTCCTTGGCATTAAGTGATTTACCCAAGGTCACACTGGAAGAGCAGTAAGAGTGTCGAAGGTTTTGGACCCCCATCCAGTGTTATTTTTGTCGTATATCTACTACCTATATTTTTTTAAACTTTCTCAAATGCCTACTAAGATTTTTGTGCATTCCTGCCTTAGGAGTTTTTTCTTCATACAAAATTAATAAATAATTTAGCATTTTAAAGCCTTGGCATCTCAGCCAAGTAATTCTCCTTGTGCCCAACTTTTCTGTCCCACTTTGGTTTGGATTGGGCTGAGGTAGGCATCATGTAGGCATAAGTAAGACAATGAGCACTTATTTCTTAGCAGCTGAAGTTTCAGGAATGACCAAGGACACTGCAGGGAGCAGCCTTTTATCCGCCTTTTATTCAGTAACATTGCTGTCAGTCTATGCAGGAACTCTGATAAGGACCTGAAACAGAGATGCTTTAGACAGTCCCTGCCCTCAGAGATTCACAGTCAAAAGAGGGACAGATACAGACTATGTTATGAAGAAGAGTTACCCCCATGGCTAAGCCTGAAGACCCCAGGAAAGTTTTCCTGGCAGAGATGATGACGCGTCGGAGATAGCCAGGGTGACTAGTGGGGGGTGGCATGAGGGAAAGCTTTGAATCGCCAGGGATATCTCCCCTCTATTCTGTTCTGTCACTTGTGCAACTGTTTAGTGGCTCCTTGAAAACCATAACTGAAAAGGACCAAAAAAAAAAAAAAACCGGGAGTCCCTGTCCTTCCCCCTTTTTTTCACTGCCCTTTTTTTAAGGTTAGCTGTTCTTAATTGGTACTAAATGTCTTGCTAAGGTTTCTAAGTATCCAAATTTCAAAATCTTGCCGATAGAATTTTCTTATCGAAAAATGAAGCTATACATTGAAAGTTTTTTTTTTCCCCCCTGGATGAAATTTTAAGTTTGTTTTAAAGAATTGTGAAAAGTATATAAATGTGACTTTGGTAACACGAAAACCTTTGGTGTAAAGATTTTCATTGTAACGGCGAAGTAAAATTGCAAGGAAGGTAAAATCTTTGAGGAGTACGTAGTATTGTTTTCTAATTCGAGTGCTTTTTATCTTTACAGCTGCAATTTTTGTGACTGAATAGGAAAAAAAATAATGAGTTTGGACACTTCAAATAAGACATGCTCAGAGTTTCAAAGGGAGCCACCAGTACCAATCCCAATGCTTATACATAACTCCTCTTCCAAAATGTGTAGCACAGCTGTGAAAGTGAACATTAGGAATGTGTACTACCTTAGCTGTTATCCCTACTCTCAAAATTGTAGTATATATGGGTTCTTTGTGTGTTGTACGATGTAAACAACGAATGGATGTTTCTAATGCCTTTAGTGCTTTTCTGGACCTCACCCATGGATGGATGATGCAGGTGTTGTGTGGTGAGCCATTTGGAAAGACGTGTCTGTGTCTTTGAAGGTTTCAATGTATATATAACTTTTGGACAAACCTAAACTCTCCCCATAAATTCTCTTTTCTTCTGTATGTACGTTACAAACATAGTGTGATGATATCAGATAGTAAGGAAAACACTCTTAAATATACAGAACTTTTTTCGGTGTGGAGTACACTTTTCCAATCACAGGAACTTCAGCTGTTGTGGCAAATGTTTATTTTTGTGGCACTGTATATGTTAAGAACTTTTATTTAAAAAAAATATAAAGGTTAATGTCCATAACAAATATTTCTCCTCAAAGCTACCTTATCAAGAATGAAAATGATATGGGAAGAATTCCATATTCAATCACTGCTATATGAAAATATATATTTTAATTATATTTGACAGGTTTCGCATCTAAATTGACCTATTTGTTCATTTTTGATTCAATGCACTGAAAAGTGAAGGGTCCATTTCCGTCATGTCCGTGAAAATGCAATTAGAAATGTGCTATTCAAGTGATTATAAAGGCACCCCAAGGTATAACTGTAATTTAAAGATTACTGCAAATATTTTTATTTTCTTGTGGGTTTTATGTACATCTGTTAATTTAGTATTTCTTTATGTGTTCTGTAGAGTAGTGTTCTTCCATCCCTCAATTGAGCTCAAAGTAGGTTTTGTTGTACCATTGTGATTAGAATTTAAACTAAATCAGAGAATTGTATCCTTTACTGTACATATTGTATTCTTTAATTTTTAAGTTGTTGTCATATTGTCTGTGCTGATGGCTTGGCTTAAGATTTCGATGCATAAATGAGGTCACTGTTGATCAGTGTTGCTAGTGGCTTGGCAGTTCTTCGTTAAAGCATATTGGGTTGGAAAGGTGTTTGCCTCTTTTTCAAATTATTCAATAGATGTATGGTACCATTTAAAAGTGGTTGTATCTGAATTTACTGTGGGGATAACATACACTGTAATGGGGAAAAATTACCTAAAACCAATTTCAAAATGGCTTTTCTTTGTATTTCAGTTTAAAAACCCAGTGCATGTATGCCCTCTGAGATGCAATAAACACCTTGAACAAAGAAAATGCAAACATAATCTTTCTCTCTTTGATTATTTCTTAGGGGAAAAATCTGTTTCAGATGACACACATATCATATACAAAATATTACAAATGCGAAAACATTTAGGATGAGAAATGCGGTCCGTGCCAACATAGTTTTGATTATTTTCCAATAAAGTAAAAACAAGGATAAAAAGAACAATTTTAATCAGCTGTCATTAAACTTGGGACTCCGTGGCTACTGCCAAATACACTGAAATTCCATATTCCAAAAAAGAAAAGGATGAACTTTCTTTTAAAATATGCAGTTAAATTCTTATAATAGTTTTGCAAGAGTTCTCTGTGGAAGTTGAAGAATTGTATGATTTTAGGTAATAGTTTACAGCACTCACACACTTGCATGCACAGATACTCGACACAAAGTCTAGATTAGCCAATTTTAGTAAAATTGGGTGACTTGATGCCTATAACTAGATTGTTACAGTGTCTCAAAAAGTAGTCCAATCTCAAATAGAAGTATTCCTCAGATAGAAGCACGTTTCTATTTCTAAAATTGTCTTTCCCTTAGTCACCTAGGATTTGTATCTTGAGAACTAACTTTCAGAAGCTAGTATCTGATCATGTAATGTGATTTTTATAGATTACATTTTGATCATATGTTACTTTGCAGGCATATTATAATAAAAATGTGTTTCAGATTGTAAATAATTTTAAGCTTAATATTGCATTTTTAATATGCTTTTTTCCCTTCATTGAATGACCCATGTGGTATAAATTCTTAATAGGTGAAGCTACAACAGCACTATTTTTAAATTGGATGCTGGAACCTTGCTGTGGTGAGATTCTTGATGTCCTTGGGTGGGGAATTGTCTTATAGATGAGATGCCGGATCAGGTCCTCTGCTCAAACGATTTATCTCTCTGGAGAACTTTCGACACAGGTGCATTTTACCCGCGGTGTTCTTCCTCGTGGTGCGCATGCCTTTCCTGCCTCTCCTGGGCTCTGCGTGCGTACCCACGTGAGCACACTATTCAGGGTGTGACCACACCACTGCTCACACAAGGGGTCACTTTGCTGGCCAACACAGGGCCCTCTGCCTTAATTCCCTCCCCCAACCCCATGAGTACAGCTAAGTCGTACTCGTCCATCATGGCTCCCCATCCTCCTCTTCTCAGAGCCCAACTTTCATCGGCCTTTATGGCACTTAACATACTGTGTTATAATCGGCTGGGAAGGTGGCTTCTGCCCTGGCCATTTGGGAACCTCAAAGGCAGGAAACATCTCCTCTTGTTCAGACCCTCAGCAGCTAGCACTTCAGTAGGTGTGTGTCTGAAGGATGAACACAGTACATTAGTTCTTTTTTTTTTAACTTTTATTGGAGTATAGTTGATTTACAGTGTTGTGTTCTGCTGTACAGCAAAGTGAATCAGTTATACATACACATATATGCACTCTTTTTAAGATTCTTCTCCTGTATAGGCCATTACAGAGTATTGAGCAGAGTGCCCTGTGCTATACAGTAGGTCCTTATTAATTAATCTGTTTTGTATATAGTACTATGTATATGTCTTAGAGGTCTTTTCACTTACTTGGATACTGCTGGGCTGTTGTATTTCTGATGACTAAAGAATAACTCTCATATAGTGCAGTTATTGTCAGATGTTACTAGAGTTTGAATAGCTCTCCCAGCTCATTGCAATGGAAGCATTAACACCCATTGAAAACCCATCTTGAGTTGAAGGTTTGAATTACTTTATGGTGTAATGATTACAACAAGTGGTTCTCTCAGTACTAAAGTGTCTCCTTTGTTCCCTGTCTTTCATGCTATTTGCTGCACAGCACGGCAAAAAAAAAAAAAAAAAAGGAAGGATAGACGGTTTTCACTTATCATTTTGTATCTTCCTGTATGGTTTGCATTTTCATCTATATACATGTATTACTTTTGGTTTTTTAAATGTAAAAAAGGATTGTATCTGGATTGTAGGGTTATGGGCATTTTAGTTCCTTCTTTGTATTCCTTGGTGTCAAAAATTAAAATATGTAAAATAATTTTTTAAAGGAGGTAAAAGAGAATAAAAGGGTATTGTTAAAGGGTAAAAAAAAAAAAAAAAAAAGAATAAAAACCAAAGGCTTCTGGGGAGAAGTCATGGGGTTCAGAAGAGGAAGAAAGGAGTGGACGTGAAAAAAATACATGAGAACTTGATTCACGGAAAGATAAAATGTGCAAAGCCCTCTGTCTGCCTCCTAAACAGATACACCTTTAACAATAGATCTCCAAATTTTTGAAGGTGGAAAAAGGGCATGGTCTTGTAGCAGTAATGACAGTGTTTCTTGTATGGCAGTAGTTGATGAAACTCAAAATGTGTGTTGCCTTAGTTGAAAAGTCACGTTGGTCTATACTTTTGAGGCAACAGGCTTTGTGGTAGTTTGTTATTCATCCTCTTGGACTGTAAGAAAACTTCTGTTTCTCATAGCCTTGCTGACAGCACATTTCACTACTGGATACGTCATTCGGGTCTCCTGTATGAGTGGAAATGTATGAGGGAGCAAGGTTTCGTGACTTAGTGATATGGTCATTAACCTTAGCTAAACTCTCAGAGCCGCAGCACTAAATTTCCAAGTTCATTTCCACTTATGACATGCCTCGTCAAACAATTCTGAAAGCGGAATCCATGCTATAATTGATTCCATAATTAGGTATTCTGTATCTGATCGCAGAACAGAGATTTTCAAACTCTTTGTCTCAGAACTGAATTTGAACTTTTCTTTCGCCGCACCGCGCGTCATGTGGGATCTTAGTTCCCTAATCAGGGATCAAACCTGGGCCCCTGGCAGTGGAAACACAGAGTCCTAACCAATGGACTGCCAGGGAATTCCCTGAAATTTACTGAGGACCTCCAAAAGCTTTGTTTATATGGGTCATGTCTGTTAGAAATTAAAACTGAGAAAATTTTAAATTTTTGTTTAATTCATTTTTAAAAATATTACAACTATTCTATATTAACATCAATAAAATATTTTTATGAAAAATTCCAATTAAAAAAAATTTAGAAGAGTGGCATTGTTTTGCTATCTTTAATCTCTTTAATGTTAGACTTAACAGAAGACAGCTACATTCTTATATCTGCTTCTCCATTCAATCTCTTGTCATATCCCATGTCATGCAGTCACTGGGAAATTTCACCATGAGCACAATTGTGAGAAAATGAGCATCCTAGTATTATTATGAAAACAGTTTTTACCTCACAGTATTGTTATAAAAATAACTTTAACCTCACAGACCCTTCGAAAGGGTCTCAGATCCTCAGGAGTCCCCAGACCACACTTGGAGAACCACTTCTTTAGATCTGAAAGAATTGTTCTCATGTTCTTTGAAAGAGAGAAAACGTTTACTAGTTTACAGATTGCATCATTTGCTGTGTGTGTGAACAGAATAACCCTACCACCACCATGTGTTTTGTTCAGTGTCTGAACAAATGCCCTCCTCCACCAACCCCACATTACTTTTTAAGCAACTTTGAGACATGTACAGGAATGGGAGCTCTGCGTAGACTTCTGTGAAGGATCCACGGAAGGGCATCCCTGCTCAACCACCCACTGTTACCTTAGGCAAGTTACGTAAGTTCTCTAAATTTGTTTTCTTGTCCGTGGAAAGGAGAAAATTTCTATCTGTGTACTTACTCTTCAATGAGATAATGCATGGAAAATGCTTGGCACAGAGATAGTGCCCAATAAATACTACTGTTGTTACTTTTAGAATTACTTTGGGTGTTTTTGCTATAGATTTTGTCATTTTGTCTATGATTGTAAGAACACTAAAGGGTGGAGAAGATGGAAGTATAAAAAGTAGTCAATCATAGGAATATTCCTTAATAAAGTACAATCACCAGAAGTACTAAACGTGTTTTAAAGTTTCATCAACGTAAGTGCCTGTTCCACATATAAATACAGCTCACAATTCAACACAGAGCTGGAGGATGAGGTATCTGAGCAGGGTACAAACAACATCTACCACCGACTTCAACTTGATTCCCTGGAGCCTCTTCTTGGGCACAGTTTCCAGTGTCTAATGACACTTTTTAAGAACATAGATGAAAGATACCGATATGAAAGATGCTTTGGGCCCATAATAGAATTGTTGCCGTTGGCCAAAGGTGTTTCTACTTGGAGATCAGATGTCTTTAAAAAATACGCTTTAATAGTGATTTTTTTTAAATAGGAGAAATATTTAATGAGTATTTGACAGAGATGGAAGGTAAAAATATCCAGAATGGACATAGTATATGCAGGTTGCAACACTGAGGACTGGAGGAAGGAGGTAATTTTGAACAGAAGCCTACAGCAGCAAGAGACTGTAGCCTAGGACAGAACCCAGGCCTGCAGACAGCAGACCACAGGTGAGTAGGACCTAGAAGGGCCCTCTTCCAACAAGGGGAGGGGGAGACAGTCTTCTTTTAGTGATCGTGTTCTCTGCTGTTAACCCACTCTTTAATGCTAAATTCATCTCCAGATACCCAAACAGCCCGTGGTTCATCTCTTCTTCAGAGTAGGGAACATCTTTGGGGTAAGTCAACTAATTTTGTAATTAATAATTGTCTTTGTAAAACCTAAACAGGAAGTTAAAACTTACAGCCTGAAGTGACTTACAAATCTGTGCCAAGGAAGTTTGGAGTTATTTTTTAAATCACATGCTATTTTGGATCACATAGCTTTTGGCACTCTATTGAAAACAGGACATGCAGTTGTGACCATGTGTGTAATATTTTAGATGTAAATTTGGGGCCAGATTTTTTAAAAATCTATCTCTTCTCACAGGGAAAAAAAAAAAATATATATATATATGGCTTCAGAGCCACACTAAAAGGAACATTTAGTTTAGAACAGAGACAAAGGTGTTCCTGTTTGATTGGGTTCAGAACAAACTATAGTTACATAACTGGCTAGTTGGTGATGTGTTAACTAATGGGTTAGTTCACTATAAAACCACATAATGTTTATAACTTGTTGCTTTCTTTATGTCTAGGTGTTATCAAACTTATTGATAAATATTCTAAAAAAATGTTTAACAAACATGTCTAAGAGTGAACTCGTTATCTGTTTACCTCAAGCCTGGTATTTCTGTCTAGGTTGGTGGTCTCACTGTCTACCTAGTCTCCCAAACCAGAAAGTTGGTGTGACATTACACGCTCAGTTCTTCTCCCCTATATTCAATGAGCCACTAAGTACACTGAACATTCTGCTCTCGGAATGTCTTACAAGTTGCCCTCTCGTGCCATTTCTGCGGCCACTTTCTTAGGACAGTAGCTCTTTACTGGGCTCTTTGCCTCTAGTCTAATCCCCACCCAAACTCACCCCAATTCAGCCTACATGGTTGGCCAGGTTTCCCTTTCAGAATTCTCATCTGATGACGTGACTTTTCCCTGACCTCAAAACCTGCATGTAAAGGTTGAAGTCCAAGCTCTCTAGCGTGGCATTCAAGTCAAACGTCTATTCAAGGCTAGAAGTCTAGTTTGGAGGCTCATTTCTTGCCATTCCTCGCCACTAGCAGGAGCTAGCCTCTCATGGCAGCAACCCCCAACACTGCGTCCTAAACACACAGGACAGTGTCACACTGCCGTACCTTTGCACAGGCTGTTTCGTCTCCTGTGGGTGCCCTCCACTCCCCCAAGTTCCCACTGATAGGCTGGCAAACCTCAACGCATCCTTCAAAACCCAACTGAGGTATATCACCTGCTCTAGGAAACCTTTCTTTTCATCACATCTGCCCACCCCGATAGAGGTGATCCTTCTCAAATGTGTTCCTTCAGCACCTTGTCCTTGCTTCACCTTTTTCACACTATTTTTTAAACATGTGTCTGACTTCCTTACTATATTATGAAGTTTTTGAAGAAGGGTAGAATCTAGTACTTAACTCTGTGTCCTATGTGCCTAAGATTGGACTCAATAAATGTTCATTGAACTATAGTGATTTGATCTAACCTACAGTGTAAAGCAGATCGTGAATAAAAAAAGAAAAAATTATCTCATTTCCAGGAAACAAGTAAAATTGGATTTTGTCCCTGATTGTAAAATGATTGCCTATGTTCAGGAGTTTTGTAAATTTGACTCATTTCTTACCATCATAAAACAGAATTTGACAATGTTATTGTTAAAATGTGTTTCTGCTTTATAAAAATACTGAAAAGAATACCATCTATGTGTCTGATAGTTTTACCACCACTTTCCTTACCAAAGTACTTAAGATAGTTTACAGGAAAAAATATAAAGATAGGTAAAACTGAGAAAACATTTTATTGGGGAGAAAAAGACAAACATAATTTTGCACAGAAGGAAAGTGTAGGAGCTGGAGGAACAATTAATTTAGGGAAGATAGGTTTTCATGGTGGTTCCCAAATCAAGCTAAATTATGAACATCATAATTCCTTGGAGAGCTTTATCAAATATAGATTTCTGGGCTTCACTCTTAGGGGCTGCAAGGTAGATCTCAGTGGGGCCCTGGAAACAATCTTTCTAAAATAATTCCCTAGGTCATTCTGATGAGCACCCGACTTTGGAAACCACTGAAATATCATAAATCTGGTGGACTCACAGGGTGTAGCTCTATTTGAACGTTATAGATAATTCCAGCAAAAGAGAAAATTTCTAAAGTCTTCAAAATAGGAAAGCCACGGAGAGTATTTTGTCTCATCTAGTCTAAATATTGAGACTTGTAGTTCCTAGTCATAAAAAGGTGGTCCCTATGGCATTATGATACATTGGCTTCCACCAAAAACCAAGCGTTCATTTGGCGGCTATGTGCAGGAAAGATGCTGGACCAATGAGTGCCTAGGACATCTGTCCATGGAGCCACATCAGCCACGTACCATCTACGGGAAGTGGCACCACTGCCCATTGGGTGGGTACAATGGTGTTGCTTATTTTCCCAGGCCACAAAGAGAGCCTTTTAAAGTAAATGTTCCAAGTACAGTGGCAGAATACTAAATTTGGTTCTGTCTTAGAAATAACACGCTTTTATCTTTAGGCAGTTGCTTGATAAAGTGGTAGTTTTGTTTGGCAGGAGAATCTTGGCACCAAGCCCACTCTGATTTTTAAAAGAAAAAGAGAATTAAATGGCACTTTTGTAGGTATTGTAAAGAAAAACTGGTGAAAAGTTTAAAAGGTGCATCTTCTAATATTGTTAGCTGCAATTTTTTCCAACAACTGATCGACTTAAAGGAGTTTTGAGGGAAAAAAATGAATGTGTCCTCTCAGATCTCTGTACTGTATACTAGTCTGTTCTTTTCTCCTATACGCTGAGATCGATGTTGTTTTGTGATCTGGTATCTGGGTCAGTAGCTGTAGTTTAAATCCTAAGGAACGCAAAAATTGCAGTTTTTACTCCTGTCAATTAAGAGGAGAAGAATGGAACGTGCTTAGAACAGAAAGGGACTTCTCATTTTCCAGAAGCCTCAGTCATCTAAGGATTACTCTTGGAAAGCCCCTGGAGGGCTTATCTAGCTGAGAAGAGAGTAGTTCCTTAATAGGCAGTTCTTTGAAAAACCTTGTGTTGTTGGCTAAACCCCAGGAAGCTGGAGGTTTAAGAGTAACATAGTGGTGGGAAGGGGAAATTGACAGTTTCAGAGAACAAGAGTTGCAACACCCCAATCCTCCCAAAACGTACACCAGCACACACTCACACTCACACTAGTTCTTCAGGGATGATTGACTGCTGATCTCTGCCCTTAGGAACTTCCAATCTTTCTTTCAATTATAGGAGGTAATTTCTATCATTTTATAATACTAATTACAATTATCAGCATATTATATTTGGTGACCATTTACTTCACTCAGGGCAGTCTACTAGGATTAGACAATTAAAGCTATTGTATTTCACGTCCTGAATTTTCTCCAGTACACCAGAGTCGCTGTACCTGTGTGATGTGTTTGCATAACCTGGGTGCAGCTGTATGGCTAATTCTCAACTTTCAAGACACTCATTAACAGTCAAAATCACAAATATTTTAATGGTTAAGGATGTGGGGGTATAAGAAAACATCTGGGAAAGATTTCTTTCTTGACTTTCGAGATTAGAATTTCATTTGGTACAGAAGCAAGTCGATTCTGTAGACCACTGATGTTTCTCTTCTTTTAACAAAGCTTTAAAAAATGTATGTTAAGCTTTTTTATGAAAAATGTTCTATAACACCTTACAAAACTCATACTGAACATAACTAAATTTTATATCAATTATTCAGCCAGCATTGTGAACATAACATACATTGGTAGGCTTTCACAAGCTAGTATGGGTCGCATAGCTACTAGCACCAAAACTCAATAGCTCTAAACAACTGTAATTTTGTAGTTTTTAATAACTGGTTTTTGTTGTTGTTGTTTAGTAGTTTAGTAGTTTGTCTGCATCTTCTCTCTCAGGCTGTCACTTTTGGGGACTGATCTAGACTTGCCTTGACAGCTGCTTTCAAGTATAGTTTAGGAAATGAGATAACCAAACTTGTTAAGATTCTTTCCAGAGTAAAAGTAATTTCATTATCATCCATTTTGGTTATCAGAGGATAACATTTGGGGCTTAATATTTTTGTTATATTTTGGATACTTGTACTTACCAGCAAAGGAAATTCTGGGTAAATGAGATGATAATCGTATGGTATATTACAAATCACTGATGAAGTTGAATGTAAAATACAGAGACGAGTGAAAAAAAATGAGTAGTAGTCATGCTGAGCAAAAGGCTAAAGGAACTTTCCAAACTCACCTGTGTTCACTTGTGTGAACAGTTTCCAGAGTTTCGCTCTTATCTGTGCCACATGTGTGAGAGTATATACTATACACATTTCAGTATATGAATGCATACACAGAGGATTTCAAAAGCATGAATGTAAGCTTTACTACTAGTAAAACATTTACAAATATAGATTAAAATGTGATCATATTGTCTCAGTTTGGTAAAACCACACTGGAAGACAATAATGGGTCATATGGTCACAGTGACTGCAATCTGGATTAAAGTAGACATTCTAAGCAGACTACTTGTCCCCAGAGCTTGAGAAAAGTGAATGAATTTTAACATGTTATTGGAAATTTTAAAATATTACTGAAACGAAAGACTTCAGAGGCAAGTTTTGAAGCAGAGATTATCTGATTAAATATTTACATGGCATGGGGGAAGGGGAAGCTGGGACGAAGTGAGAGAGTAACATGGACATATGTACACTACCAAACGTAAAATAGACAGCTAGTGGGGAGCAGCCGCTTAGCACAGGGAGATCAGCTCGGTGCTTTGTGACCACCTAGAGGGGTGGGATAGGGAGGGTGGGAGGGAGATGCAAGAGGGAAGAGATATGGGGACATATGTATATGTATAACTGATTCACTTTGTTATAAAGCAGAAACTAACACACCATTGTAAAGCAATTATACTCCAATAAAGATGTTAAAAAATATTTACACAGCAGAGCAGAGGATGAGGCATAACTACAGGACCCTGGCACTCCTCAGTTTGAAGGCATTTTTATCAGAAATACCCAAACCAGTAGGGAACATGGCAAATGTCTGATTCCTATGCCATGCTACAATATTCTGATATTAAAATTCTCATTACAAATAAACATCCCCATTATTTGAACATGTGCTATATACAATATGTGGTTAAGATAATACCTCTAGTATAATATTTTGGAGCCTTATCATGCAGCATGGAGTAGATAATGCCCTGAAAGAGTAAGCCTCAAGGAATACTGGGTGTTATTTTTAAGCATGTATTTATCACCTCCTCTGTGCCAGGTATAAGCACTTGAGATAATGATCATGAAAGTGAGAAGGAGATTGGTTGGCCTGGGCTTCCATTCATACCCCATTGCCTCGTTCCCCTGCTGACTGCTTTATTTTATGAGTTCCCTGGGCCTGGCCCAAGTTGCAGCTTGTGGGTTTAGAAGAGACACTTGTTATGGACTGAGTGTTTGAGTCCCCCCAAAATTCATGTGTTGAAGCCCTACCCCCGATGCAGTAGTATTGGGCGATGGGGCCTTAGGGAGGTAGTTAGGGTTAGATGAGGTCATGAGGGTGGGGCCCTCATGCTGGGATTAGTGCCCTTGTAAGAAGAGACACCAAAGAGCTTGTTCTCTCTCTCTCTCTCTCTCTCTCTCTCCGAGAGCACACAAAGAAGAGGTCATGTGTGCACAAGCAAGATGGCAGCCACCTACAAGCCAAGATCAGAGGCCTCAGAATGAAACCTACCTTGCCAGACTTCCCAGCCTCCAGAACTGTGAGAAATAATTTTCTGTTGTTTAAGCCACCTGGTCTGTGGTATTTTGTTATGGCATCCCAAGCTGTTTAAGAATTACCTGGACTGTGGGTAAAGCAAACTAGCCTAGACTGGGATCACAAGTTATTTTGGCCACAATGCTCTAGACAGTTTCACTAACTGGATCAAACTGCCAGTTATTAAATACAGAAAGGAGTAGACAGGGAATTGCCCTCCTAGACTTTATTTAGAAAAAAAAAAAACAGCTGAGGGTGATTTTTTTCCCCTTAGTTGAATGGCAAATCAATAAAGAATTGTGAATCTGCCTATACACTGACCCCATATAATGACAACATGATTTCACCACCAATTAGACCAAATATCCTAAATATCTCTGAACTTTATGATTTAGCCATTGGAGAAAGCTAGAAAAATCAGTTTATTAAAAAGATTGTTTTGGGTTGTTAATTAATTGGAGATTAAAAAACATCTCCAGTTTTTATAAAAATCAGTTCAAAAATACTTTTAAGCCTTGGCAGATACTTTTTAAAATCAGTAGGGCTTCCCTGGTGGCACAGTGGTTAAGAATCCACCTGCCAGTGCAGGGGACACGGGTTCAAGCCCTGGTCTGGGAAGATCCCACATGCCGCAGAGGAACTAAGCCTGTGTGCCACAACTAATGAGCCTGCACTCTAGAGCCTGCGTGCCACAACTACTGAAGCCTGCACACCTAGAGCCCGTGCTCCGCAACAAGAGAAGCCACCGCAATGAGAAGCCCGGGCACCACAATGAAGAGTAGCCCCCGCTCACCGCAACTAGAGAAAGCCCA
>NC_041224.1:4239759-4258196 GCF_002837175.3 Physeter macrocephalus | reverse complement strand
GAGAAGCCACCGCAATGAGAAACCCGGGCACCACAATGAAGAGTAGCCCCCGCTCACCGCAACTAGAGAAAGCCCACGGGCAGCAACAAAGACCCAATGCAGCCAAAAATAAATAAATAAAATAAATAAATTTATAAAAGAAAATTAATAAATAAAATCAGTAGTCAAAATATATAAGAAAACCGCATTAAAGAATGATGATGCTATTTCCAGGCTATTTATAGTTATAGAGCCACATCCTTCTAATGCCCAGTGCTTGGTTCAATTGCTTTATCCCAATATTCTTAATTCCCGGACCGGGGCACGAACCCGTGTCCCCTGCATCGGCAGGCGGACTCCCAACCACTGCACCACCAGGGAAGCCCCACAGTTCATTTTTGATGAGAGTAAACATTTGATTTAGTAGTATAAGGCCAAAGAATTGTGAGTAATTGAAATTGTCAACATTGGGATAAAATGCAAGATAAACACTATACAATTTTTACAGTATGTAGCAAACTGACCTAACAATTTAAAGCAATAAGTTATATTCCTGAATTAATTTTAATTACTAAACAATATTTAAGTAGTGGAAAGATTTTTCTTATTACTGGACAATCCCTCAAATGGAATGCTATAGAGGAAAATTAAAATCTAAATTATGGAGTTAAAGTATATAATCTTTATGGTCTCTTCTAACCCTGGGATTCTAGAAAATAAGAATTTCGAAGAATTCTTTGATCTACAAACAAAAAGCGTAATGATTTAAAGAAGCTGAAAAAACAAAAAGGTCATGATTTGTGCACAGCTCTGATCTTGGTCATACATATATTTAAATCTTTTTCAAAGTGAATATTTGGGATTTAACTAGAAGCATATCAAAAAAGGAAAAATGTCTCTTCTGCCCACACAGTTATTGATTTAAGCAAGAAAAAACATAAATAAAATGAAATATATTATTTGGGTAAAGAAAAAAACATAATTCTAAGTTTCAGTTGTTT
The DNA here is from genome assembly GCF_002837175.3 of Physeter macrocephalus. Taxonomy (NCBI): domain Eukaryota; kingdom Metazoa; phylum Chordata; class Mammalia; order Artiodactyla; family Physeteridae; genus Physeter; species Physeter macrocephalus. The sequence goes on along the minus strand of NC_041224.1, from coordinate 4,257,216 downwards.
TATAAATAGTTCTTTGAATTCACCCATAGATAAGTCTTTCTAAGCAATAAGTCAGTATCATCCTTTACACACAGTAGACAACATATGTGTGTGTGGGTATATTTGTTTAGCTAAGAGGATTCAAATTAATTTTCTATTTCAAATCCGATAAGCATAACAGAAGAAGTATGTGAAGTAAAACTTTCTGAGTAATGTAGTACATTTTAGTGGTCCTAAATAGGTCATATGAGATCCATGATTCTCTTGGGAAAGAGAAGAAAATGAGAGAATCAAACCTCTGCAAATAAAATGAGCTAAAATTTTATATTTTTGAAAAGTATATTATACAGTGATTTTAAGGAAATCATGTATATTCAGAACTTAACCTTAAGAACCAAACTGTTGACAGTAAGCATCATAAATTCCTCCAAACTGACTCAAACCCAGGACTTATTTTCTGAGAAACTAAGATGAAGAATGCATGTGTGTTTGCTAGAGTGCAAATGTGCAAAATTCACCTTGGAACATTTTTAGTCGCAGTGATCATATAGATGTTTCCCCAAAAAAGATTTGATCAAAGATTTTGAGACAATAGCCCTATTCCACTACCACCAGTGATAAAATACTTCCCAGCAAAATGTGCTTAGAATTAAGTAGAATCATTTTTTTAAATAAACAGTTAATACTTGCTAAAACCTTGTATGTAAAACATATATACAAATACAGTAAGAGTTATAGTTGATTTATTTTTAAAATTTTTATTGAATGATTTTTAACAGATTCACATTATAAAAGAATATAACTTGTGCTAAATTTCAGCTGTTTTCAACATCATTTACAAAATCACTTTTTAACATAATCTAATCATGGATTCCTTTGCATACTAGTCAAGGGTATAACTTCCCCTTATTACGGAAAATAATAACAAGTATAATAAATTGGAACTCAGGCAGAATCCATGACTTGGGTGTGTCCCAAGAGAAGAGCGTGTACCCTAGACAGTACCAGCAAGAGCAGCCCAGAAATAAGGTCTGAAACTCCTGAATTTTATAATGCACTCAATTACAGATCACTAAAACCCTTTAAACATAATGGCCTGAACTAAACCGCTTGTACAACCATTCAGCAAATATCTGATCATTCAAGAAATATGTATTGAGTGTCTACTCTGTGTTTTGCCCCAGGGCAGCCACTGGACTCTGTCTGCTGAGGCTGCCATGATGTCCCGAGTGTGTGCGCCACCTTGGTCCGTAATGAAAACGATCAGAACTTTCTTTTTAAAATTATATTCGTAAATTATACTCATTTTGTTAAAAGGACATATCCAAAATCGCTAATCAGAGAATTCACCAAAATAATATGTCTATGGCCCTATTAAGAAAAGTGAACTTTGTCAAGGGGAAGAAAGGCTTTCTCTTCAAAAAGACGATAGAATTCCTTGTCTCAAACTGTAACACCTCATTCATAGGAGACTGTGTGGCTGTATAAAATGACGTGGCTTTCAACACCTGATCATTTATTAACTTTGGAACTGTCTTCCTATGCATATTTGAAAAGTCCATGTTTTGAATACTAGTTAAATAAAAACTTGAGATCTTAAAATGTCTCAGTTTCCCTGTTTTTAAATTAGATTTATTTCATAGAACAAAGTAGTTCTCCCATAAATAATAACACTTCAGTTGGTATTTTTTTAAAGCAGTAAAACAGTTAATAGTTTTGTTTATAAAGCTTGCTGTTCATTGTAATTCTTAAAAAAAAGAAAGAAAGAAAGAAAAAAAAACCCTAAAGTTTCTCAGACTCAATGGAAAACACAATATAAACATGGAGGGCATGAGCTGAATGGGTCTACCTCAGAGTAGTACAAACTGTGTTATAACTGTCTCAAAGTTGATTCTAGTCGTGTTACTGTCCACCTCTGTATATGCAGTTTCACATTTAATACACAACCGGCACCCTATTAGCCTCTTCTTAAAGTAGGACCCTGAGAGTTAGTCCATTGAGAAATCACATATTATTTACGATACCAGCTTGAAATTTTAAAGACTGTCTAATCTTTAACAAGGCAGAAAGAAACAAAAATTTTTCCCACCAATGAAACTTATCACCATGTAAAGAAGAATATATACTTGGCATTGAAGTGTCCATCTAATAGTAGGATGTGTACCTACACCTTTTTAAAATGTATGAAAAGCTCCTAATTTTGAAAAAATAAACATGTTGAAATACTATTGATAGGGTTCAAGTCCAAGCAAAACCTATGAAGTGATCTTTACTAACTAGAGTAATCAGAACTAGTTTTCTCTGCGACGTAGGCCATCCACAACCTCGTTTCAGGGATCCGCTAGCCGTAGGTGCAACTGGCGTCATCCCCGTGCATCCAGAGGCAGATCTGGGCGTACTTGAGGGGCGTGATGCGCACGGCCACGTTGTAGTCCTTCTGAACGCCGTTGAGGTCCACCCACTGGTGGCCGGAATAGACCGCAATGATTTTGCGTTTCCATCTCTTTTTGTCTGGATCCTTCAGACGCAGATAGACCCCAGAGCCAGTGGAGCCCGACTCGGCATCGCAGTATTGATAGAGAAGATCGTTGGATTCATCGGACACGCTGCAAAACCGGTAGACTAACTGATCTGCCCTGTCGTGATCAAATCCTGAGAAGTGGATCATCCCGCCTGGCAGCTTCTTGATGGTGGGACTGATTCCCAGCTCCATGTATTTCTTTTTGTGAGCGCGCTTCAGCTCCAGAAGGGCGTAGTCATAGTCCAAGGCCGCGTCTCCCCTCCCTCCTCTAGCCCAGCCTTTGGGGATATGGGTGTTCTTGACCCGGGTCCACTGGAAGGAGGGCATCCCGTCAGCAGCTCTCTGACCCCGAGCAGATGGCTTTCTCCTTCTTCCGGCCTTGGCTCTCTCCTTCGGATTCTCTCTGCTACCCTCTCTTCCATCACCACCCCTTGCTTCCCTCCTGCTCCTCCTAGAACTTCTATGTTTCTTGCCACTACCTTTATTTCTCATCTTCAACAGCCCTACCCTTAGCTTTTTGCTGCCTTTGATGTAGTCGTTTCCATCGTGGACACAATGGGCAGCTGTTAGGACGTGGTTGGGGGAGATGAGGATACCACTGCAGCCCGTGGAGAGCTTCACGGCCGTATTGAAAGGGAAATTGGTTAAGAATCTCTTGTCCAAGATGCTGAACCTGCTGTCAGTGCCGTACACCTGTCTCTTTCTCCTCACAGGTGCTCCCTGTGCAGTGAGATTTTCATGTGGCTCAGGGACCCAACCTTGAACTTTCACTGTGGTCAAGGTTCGGGTGCCGTTCTCAAAGACAGTCTCATATGAGAGAGAGTCTTCCAGGTCAGCAAGGTTGGGAGCCGGGAGTTCCTTCTGGCATTCGATGCCACACGCTTGATTTAACACCATCTTAGCGTCTGCTTCAAAGGTGGGGCTGGTGAGATGGAAGGTCCTTTCACTGACAAGCCGGGGTATTTTTCTCAAGTGCCACATAAAATCCCGTTCCATTTCAGATCCATCGATGAGGGTCCACCCAAGGGTGAAAAGTATCAACCAAAAGAGCGTCGTTTCCATTTTGTTCTTCTATGTTGTCCTTTAAAATAGAAAGAGAAGCTTCATAATGGTTTCTTTTAAAATATGTTACCTATCATTCATTTAGGTCTTGGGTCCTAAAGGTAGCTTCACCACAGATAGGAGCCCATATTTTCACTGTACTTAGATTTTACTGAGATTAGATAAACACCCTACTAAGTAGGCTCATACAGACGTCCAAAATCAGTAAATTGTTTTCACTCAGACTTCCCTCCACCAGCCCTAATCCCCATGCATCCTACCCCCATCTGCCGTCTCCCCCTCTTTCTCCCCTCTTTCAGCCCAGCACATGGGAGAATAAGGAGGGGTGGCAAACTGGGGTCCTCTGTTGCATAAGCCACACCATCTTCCTTCCAAGGTGTCCTACAACCTTATCTCCAAATGATTTAGAAATAAAGATAACAGCAGATGTCCGGCCCTTTCCCTGAACTCAGCTTCTTAATAAAAGCAGGGATCATAAATTCCTCATCTCTAGAATGTAAATGGCTAGCACAGAGCTCAAAAAAAGCATTCACTGGAATACAATGAATTTCCCTTAATCACAGCTTGCAGACCAAGCTGATTGATGGTGCAATTAAAATCATAGGATAATATTCTAAAATGTTCAGTAGAGATTTTAGAAGTAAATAAATGGGCTCCTCTGCTATTGACCTGCTTTGATTTTTACAAGCAGAACCCCTAATCATAAAAAGAAAATACACAGCACAGGCCCTTTTATCCTAAAATAAGAAAAACGTACCCTGTACTTTTTTTAAACACAGTTGTGCTTGGAACTACCACCTAAGCAAAGCACCACACAAAAATACTTTATAGTGGCATTTTACTTTATATTAAAATTGTAAGAATTTATGGAGCACAGGCGATGGTTATGAATTTGCTACTTGGGGGAACATGATCATGATGAAATATAGTCCCTTTCATCCTGGGTCTCTCATCTGAAAACTGTTTAAGTTGTATAATACCTCTTCTATTGTTTACATCTTCTTGCCTTCATTTCCTGCTTCTCTAGGTTCACTGGTATGTCAATCTATTCCTAGAACTGATGTTTGTCAGTTGTTGCTTGGTGAGAGTGAGGGAGAGTAGCGCTCTTTGGAGCAGCAGTTTGGAAATTTGTAAGCTATGTTCCAAGTTGTTTTTAACTAATAGTTACAATATCCAGGCTTAGCAAATGATCTGCACTGCGTATAAAGCAGAGGCAGTTCAAGGTTAGATTATTCCTACAGTACCTTCACTCTCAAGGCTTTCTCATAAGCTTTCTTTGCTTATCAAGGAAAAGAAAGCCAATAAAGAATGTCAGGAATGGCCCACAAAACAGGGTACACCCATAAGATCCTGGGAGCTGGCAGGAAAAGCAAAAGTTGTCTCTGATTCAGAGCCGAATATGGGCATCTCTTGATACAACAGGGTTCATTTCGCCATATACAAGTACAGAATTTTATTAACAAACTAATAACATTCTTTTGATAAAACCAAAACATATACAACATTAACCTCTTGGTTATTTAAACATGATCTATTCATCAAAACATGACAATTAATTTGAATAATCATACACTGGAACATGTTAAGCAAGTTTAGAATAATCTTTACCATGACTTGTCATCAGCAAAATTACGTAGAAGTTTTGCAATTTCCATTTTTTTCCATTTGCTCACAGTTGAATGCTAAGTAATGGTGATTCTGGTTAATATTAGTATTGTTTGCTGAATAGCTTGTATTTTATTTTGGAGACAGGGCATTCTTCTGTAGACTGATGGATATTGTCCAAAAGATCAGTAAACAATATACTTGAGGAAAAAATCCACACTCATGTCACAATATTTTTTAATCATTACCATGGCAAATTTGACTTTACACAAAGCAGTAATTATATCAGTAATGATTTTGTCGAACCACTTAGTATTTTCTTTTGTTGCCTTTTATGCAATTTTCATAATGAGTATTTCATCCATTTTATTTAATTGGATTGGAATGACAAAGGCTAACAACTCAGTTAACTCTACTGAGACCTTGAAATTGTATGTTTAACTGGGTCGTTCCCAAGATGAAAAGTTATGTCTTTCTAAAAAAAAAAAGCTAAAATCAGAGTTATTTGCTGCCTCTTAGTTTATCAACAGGCCATAACAGATGATTTTAAAAAGATGTATACATATCTTTTTATCTACTTGATTCTTAGCAAAATTTCAACCAAGGGAGTTTTTTGATGTGGGAAACGAAAGTTTTAAAAATCGATTTTTTATTTAGTCCTATGTGATAACAGCTCTTCATTATGTACTTAATATATGATTACAGCAAAGACTGAGAATCAGCCAATTACCCACATTAAAAAATACACAGGATCACTTTGTACATTTTAACACTTGGTAATAATGATCTGTGCAGTAATAAATGTGTGAAAGGCATTCCTAGGCAAAAGAGAGAACGTCAAAATCATGGTGTTGTGGTATTGCTTCCACAGTTAGGTTTTGTTTTTCGGATTTGGGTTTGTTTTTTTTTTCCAGGGTTGTTTAATTTAGTCTTGCAAATTTTTAGCTAGTTAGTGTTTAGATAGACAGAAATGCAAATATTAAATTATAACAGACCAGATGGTATTTTACTATACAAATAATTGACCTAGAATATAAATCTCAAATTTAGAAGTTCCTTTATTCTTTACCAAATAAAACATGTGCCCTGTGCATTAATTCTGCAGTCAGACTTTTAAGAAAGTCCCAGGTAATGGTTAGTTTTATGTGTCAACTTGACTGGGCCACAGGGTGCCCAGATATTTGGCCAAATATTATTCTGGGTTTGTCTGGGAGGGTGTCTCTGGATGATATTAACATTCGAATTGGTAGACTGAGTAAAGCAGATTGCTCTCCCTCATGTGGGTGGGCCTCATCCAATCAGCTGAAGACCTACATAGAACAAAAAGGCTGACCCTCCTGTGCGTAATGGGGAACTCCTGCCTGACTGCTTTGAGCGGGGAAATTGGGTTTTTTCCTGCCTTTGGGTTCAAAATGAATTTTGAATAAGATTTTGTTAGTAAGATTCTGTACTTGTGAGTGGCCAAATAAACTCTGTCACATCAAGGGATTCCCAGCCTGTAGCCCCCGAACCAGCAGTGTCGGCATCCCCTAGGAACTTGTTAAAAATGCTAATTCTCAGGGCCCAGCCCAGACCTACTGTTCAAAACTCTCCAGGAGGGGTGTGGGTTCCCAGCTAGGCATGTTGTACACAGCCCTCCCGGCAATTCTGATACTCAGTACAGTTTCAGAACCACTGCAGCAGCCAAGGTCCCGGTGTAGCAGCTTAAGCCCCTCCCAGAAGGTGGACTTGCCAGGGATGATTGCTTAACCAGCTTTCAAAGGACCTCTGCTTCATCTCTGTGTACAGAAGAAATTTATTCTACACTTTGCTCTTTTACTATGTTAGCAACTGTTAATATTGAATGGTTCCACCTTTAATAGAAAAGAAAACATACTTTTACATACGTGATTTAATAATACTTCTGAGAAGATTCAAATTCAGTAGGCTTGTATGTAACGCCTCTGATGCTACAGATGATGCAAGAGTGTTAGCTGGCCAGCCCTGTCTGGTGCCCTTTGAGGGACTCAGCTGCAATGCAGCACAGGAATAAAAGCCATGCCCACATCTATCCTTGGGCACGGGAAGGGCAGAGCCTTGTCATATGACCTCAGAATCACAGTAATAAAGGACATGGATTTAGTAAGCCTGTCTAATTTGGCCTGTAATTTCAAATTGGACAAATGTCTCAGGACACTTTCTTTTGGGAAATCTAAGTTTGCCTTGTGGTGAAACGTCAATGTAACGTAAATGATAGCTCTTGCTGATAGAGCAAGCCATGGTTCGGTGGATACATCTATAGACGCCTGTCATCCAGAAAGCACTAACTAAAGAGACACGGTCCCAGCTGGTGGAGCAGTCATAGTATTTTGAAAGCTTTAATGCCCCGTGTCTTCCCTCATTCTCCTCCTTTTTCCTGTCTTCCATTATAATTGTGACCTTCCCTGTCACTTTCCAGATGGCTTGGATCTGGGGCTTCAAATTCCAGTTTTGGTTAATGAAAGTGAGCTTGCAGTCGTGGCTCTCACCACGAGTCAGTGTACACAGGGTTGATTATGGGTTGGACCATGGAGACGAACGGAAGGGAAGAGAATTAAGGAGGAAGCAAGCATACCAGGATTTATAGATGAATTCTTACTGATGAAGCAGACATTAGTCCACATTTCTACCTGGTCTATACTGTCCGGCACGCGGGACCCCCCCAGACCGGGGCACGAACCCGCGCCCCCTGCATTGGCAGGTGGACACCCAACCACTGCACCACCAGGGAAGCCCCACAGTTCATTTTTGATGAGAGTAAACATTTGATTTAGTAGTATAAGGCCAAAGAATTGTGAGTAATTGAAATTGTCAACATTGGGATAAAATGCAAGATAAACACTATACAATTTTTACAGTATGTAGCAAACTGACCTAACAATTTAAAGCAATAAGTTATATTCCTGAATTAATTTTAATTACTAAACAATATTTAAGTAGTGGAAAGATTTTTCTTATTACTGGACAATCCCTCAAATGGAATGCTATAGAGGAAAATTAAAATCTAAATTATGGAGTTAAAGTATATAATCTTTATGGTCTCTTCTAACCCTGGGATTCTAGAAAATAAGAATTTCGAAGAATTCTTTGATCTACAAACAAAAAGCGTAATGATTTAAAGAAGCTGAAAAAACAAAAAGGTCATGATTTGTGCACAGCTCTGATCTTGGTCATACATATATTTAAATCTTTTTCAAAGTGAATATTTGGGATTTAACTAGAAGCATATCAAAAAAGGAAAAATGTCTCTTCTGCCCACACAGTTATTGATTTAAGCAAGAAAAAACATAAATAAAATGAAATATATTATTTGGGTAAAGAAAAAAACATAATTCTAAGTTTCAGTTGTTTTATAAATAGTTCTTTGAATTCACCCATAGATAAGTCTTTCTAAGCAATAAGTCAGTATCATCCTTTACACACAGTAGACAACATATGTGTGTGTGGGTATATTTGTTTAGCTAAGAGGATTCAAATTAATTTTCTATTTCAAATCCGATAAGCATAACAGAAGAAGTATGTGAAGTAAAACTTTCTGAGTAATGTAGTACATTTTAGTGGTCCTAAATAGGTCATATGAGATCCATGATTCTCTTGGGAAAGAGAAGAAAATGAGAGAATCAAACCTCTGCAAATAAAATGAGCTAAAATTTTATATTTTTGAAAAGTATATTATACAGTGATTTTAAGGAAATCATGTATATTCAGAACTTAACCTTAAGAACCAAACTGTTGACAGTAAGCATCATAAATTCCTCCAAACTGACTCAAACCCAGGACTTATTTTCTGAGAAACTAAGATGAAGAATGCATGTGTGTTTGCTAGAGTGCAAATGTGCAAAATTCACCTTGGAACATTTTTAGTCGCAGTGATCATATAGATGTTTCCCCAAAAAAGATTTGATCAAAGATTTTGAGACAATAGCCCTATTCCACTACCACCAGTGATAAAATACTTCCCAGCAAAATGTGCTTAGAATTAAGTAGAATCATTTTTTTAAATAAACAGTTAATACTTGCTAAAACCTTGTATGTAAAACATATATACAAATACAGTAAGAGTTATAGTTGATTTATTTTTAAAATTTTTATTGAATGATTTTTAACAGATTCACATTATAAAAGAATATAACTTGTGCTAAATTTCAGCTGTTTTCAACATCATTTACAAAATCACTTTTTAACATAATCTAATCATGGATTCCTTTGCATACTAGTCAAGGGTATAACTTCCCCTTATTACGGAAAATAATAACAAGTATAATAAATTGGAACTCAGGCAGAATCCATGACTTGGGTGTGTCCCAAGAGAAGAGCGTGTACCCTAGACAGTACCAGCAAGAGCAGCCCAGAAATAAGGTCTGAAACTCCTGAATTTTATAATGCACTCAATTACAGATCACTAAAACCCTTTAAACATAATGGCCTGAACTAAACCGCTTGTACAACCATTCAGCAAATATCTGATCATTCAAGAAATATGTATTGAGTGTCTACTCTGTGTTTTGCCCCAGGGCAGCCACTGGACTCTGTCTGCTGAGGCTGCCATGATGTCCCGAGTGTGTGCGCCACCTTGGTCCGTAATGAAAACGATCAGAACTTTCTTTTTAAAATTATATTCGTAAATTATACTCATTTTGTTAAAAGGACATATCCAAAATCGCTAATCAGAGAATTCACCAAAATAATATGTCTATGGCCCTATTAAGAAAAGTGAACTTTGTCAAGGGGAAGAAAGGCTTTCTCTTCAAAAAGACGATAGAATTCCTTGTCTCAAACTGTAACACCTCATTCATAGGAGACTGTGTGGCTGTATAAAATGACGTGGCTTTCAACACCTGATCATTTATTAACTTTGGAACTGTCTTCCTATGCATATTTGAAAAGTCCATGTTTTGAATACTAGTTAAATAAAAACTTGAGATCTTAAAATGTCTCAGTTTCCCTGTTTTTAAATTAGATTTATTTCATAGAACAAAGTAGTTCTCCCATAAATAATAACACTTCAGTTGGTATTTTTTTAAAGCAGTAAAACAGTTAATAGTTTTGTTTATAAAGCTTGCTGTTCATTGTAATTCTTAAAAAAAAGAAAGAAAGAAAGAAAAAAAAACCCTAAAGTTTCTCAGACTCAATGGAAAACACAATATAAACATGGAGGGCATGAGCTGAATGGGTCTACCTCAGAGTAGTACAAACTGTGTTATAACTGTCTCAAAGTTGATTCTAGTCGTGTTACTGTCCACCTCTGTATATGCAGTTTCACATTTAATACACAACCGGCACCCTATTAGCCTCTTCTTAAAGTAGGACCCTGAGAGTTAGTCCATTGAGAAATCACATATTATTTACGATACCAGCTTGAAATTTTAAAGACTGTCTAATCTTTAACAAGGCAGAAAGAAACAAAAATTTTTCCCACCAATGAAACTTATCACCATGTAAAGAAGAATATATACTTGGCATTGAAGTGTCCATCTAATAGTAGGATGTGTACCTACACCTTTTTAAAATGTATGAAAAGCTCCTAATTTTGAAAAAATAAACATGTTGAAATACTATTGATAGGGTTCAAGTCCAAGCAAAACCTATGAAGTGATCTTTACTAACTAGAGTAATCAGAACTAGTTTTCTCTGCGACGTAGGCCATCCACAACCTCGTTTCAGGGATCCGCTAGCCGTAGGTGCAACTGGCGTCATCCCCGTGCATCCAGAGGCAGATCTGGGCGTACTTGAGGGGCGTGATGCGCACGGCCACGTTGTAGTCCTTCTGAACGCCGTTGAGGTCCACCCACTGGTGGCCGGAATAGACCGCAATGATTTTGCGTTTCCATCTCTTTTTGTCTGGATCCTTCAGACGCAGATAGACCCCAGAGCCAGTGGAGCCCGACTCGGCATCGCAGTATTGATAGAGAAGATCGTTGGATTCATCGGACACGCTGCAAAACCGGTAGACTAACTGATCTGCCCTGTCGTGATCAAATCCTGAGAAGTGGATCATCCCGCCTGGCAGCTTCTTGATGGTGGGACTGATTCCCAGCTCCATGTATTTCTTTTTGTGAGCGCGCTTCAGCTCCAGAAGGGCGTAGTCATAGTCCAAGGCCGCGTCTCCCCTCCCTCCTCTAGCCCAGCCTTTGGGGATATGGGTGTTCTTGACCCGGGTCCACTGGAAGGAGGGCATCCCGTCAGCAGCTCTCTGACCCCGAGCAGATGGCTTTCTCCTTCTTCCGGCCTTGGCTCTCTCCTTCGGATTCTCTCTGCTACCCTCTCTTCCATCACCACCCCTTGCTTCCCTCCTGCTCCTCCTAGAACTTCTATGTTTCTTGCCACTACCTTTATTTCTCATCTTCAACAGCCCTACCCTTAGCTTTTTGCTGCCTTTGATGTAGTCGTTTCCATCGTGGACACAATGGGCAGCTGTTAGGACGTGGTTGGGGGAGATGAGGATACCACTGCAGCCCGTGGAGAGCTTCACGGCCGTATTGAAAGGGAAATTGGTTAAGAATCTCTTGTCCAAGATGCTGAACCTGCTGTCAGTGCCGTACACCTGTCTCTTTCTCCTCACAGGTGCTCCCTGTGCAGTGAGATTTTCATGTGGCTCAGGGACCCAACCTTGAACTTTCACTGTGGTCAAGGTTCGGGTGCCGTTCTCAAAGACAGTCTCATATGAGAGAGAGTCTTCCAGGTCAGCAAGGTTGGGAGCCGGGAGTTCCTTCTGGCATTCGATGCCACACGCTTGATTTAACACCATCTTAGCGTCTGCTTCAAAGGTGGGGCTGGTGAGATGGAAGGTCCTTTCACTGACAAGCCGGGGTATTTTTCTCAAGTGCCACATAAAATCCCGTTCCATTTCAGATCCATCGATGAGGGTCCACCCAAGGGTGAAAAGTATCAACCAAAAGAGCGTCGTTTCCATTTTGTTCTTCTATGTTGTCCTTTAAAATAGAAAGAGAAGCTTCATAATGGTTTCTTTTAAAATATGTTACCTATCATTCATTTAGGTCTTGGGTCCTAAAGGTAGCTTCACCACAGATAGGAGCCCATATTTTCACTGTACTTAGATTTTACTGAGATTAGATAAACACCCTACTAAGTAGGCTCATACAGACGTCCAAAATCAGTAAATTGTTTTCACTCAGACTTCCCTCCACCAGCCCTAATCCCCATGCATCCTACCCCCATCTGCCGTCTCCCCCTCTTTCTCCCCTCTTTCAGCCCAGCACATGGGAGAATAAGGAGGGGTGGCAAACTGGGGTCCTCTGTTGCATAAGCCACACCATCTTCCTTCCAAGGTGTCCTACAACCTTATCTCCAAATGATTTAGAAATAAAGATAACAGCAGATGTCCGGCCCTTTCCCTGAACTCAGCTTCTTAATAAAAGCAGGGATCATAAATTCCTCATCTCTAGAATGTAAATGGCTAGCACAGAGCTCAAAAAAAGCATTCACTGGAATACAATGAATTTCCCTTAATCACAGCTTGCAGACCAAGCTGATTGATGGTGCAATTAAAATCATAGGATAATATTCTAAAATGTTCAGTAGAGATTTTAGAAGTAAATAAATGGGCTCCTCTGCTATTGACCTGCTTTGATTTTTACAAGCAGAACCCCTAATCATAAAAAGAAAATACACAGCACAGGCCCTTTTATCCTAAAATAAGAAAAACGTACCCTGTACTTTTTTTAAACACAGTTGTGCTTGGAACTACCACCTAAGCAAAGCACCACACAAAAATACTTTATAGTGGCATTTTACTTTATATTAAAATTGTAAGAATTTATGGAGCACAGGCGATGGTTATGAATTTGCTACTTGGGGGAACATGATCATGATGAAATATAGTCCCTTTCATCCTGGGTCTCTCATCTGAAAACTGTTTAAGTTGTATAATACCTCTTCTATTGTTTACATCTTCTTGCCTTCATTTCCTGCTTCTCTAGGTTCACTGGTATGTCAATCTATTCCTAGAACTGATGTTTGTCAGTTGTTGCTTGGTGAGAGTGAGGGAGAGTAGCGCTCTTTGGAGCAGCAGTTTGGAAATTTGTAAGCTATGTTCCAAGTTGTTTTTAACTAATAGTTACAATATCCAGGCTTAGCAAATGATCTGCACTGCGTATAAAGCAGAGGCAGTTCAAGGTTAGATTATTCCTACAGTACCTTCACTCTCAAGGCTTTCTCATAAGCTTTCTTTGCTTATCAAGGAAAAGAAAGCCAATAAAGAATGTCAGGAATGGCCCACAAAACAGGGTACACCCATAAGATCCTGGGAGCTGGCAGGAAAAGCAAAAGTTGTCTCTGATTCAGAGCCGAATATGGGCATCTCTTGATACAACAGGGTTCATTTCGCCATATACAAGTACAGAATTTTATTAACAAACTAATAACATTCTTTTGATAAAACCAAAACATATACAACATTAACCTCTTGGTTATTTAAACATGATCTATTCATCAAAACATGACAATTAATTTGAATAATCATACACTGGAACATGTTAAGCAAGTTTAGAATAATCTTTACCATGACTTGTCATCAGCAAAATTACGTAGAAGTTTTGCAATTTCCATTTTTTTCCATTTGCTCACAGTTGAATGCTAAGTAATGGTGATTCTGGTTAATATTAGTATTGTTTGCTGAATAGCTTGTATTTTATTTTGGAGACAGGGCATTCTTCTGTAGACTGATGGATATTGTCCAAAAGATCAGTAAACAATATACTTGAGGAAAAAATCCACACTCATGTCACAATATTTTTTAATCATTACCATGGCAAATTTGACTTTACACAAAGCAGTAATTATATCAGTAATGATTTTGTCGAACCACTTAGTATTTTCTTTTGTTGCCTTTTATGCAATTTTCATAATGAGTATTTCATCCATTTTATTTAATTGGATTGGAATGACAAAGGCTAACAACTCAGTTAACTCTACTGAGACCTTGAAATTGTATGTTTAACTGGGTCGTTCCCAAGATGAAAAGTTATGTCTTTCTAAAAAAAAAAAGCTAAAATCAGAGTTATTTGCTGCCTCTTAGTTTATCAACAGGCCATAACAGATGATTTTAAAAAGATGTATACATATCTTTTTATCTACTTGATTCTTAGCAAAATTTCAACCAAGGGAGTTTTTTGATGTGGGAAACGAAAGTTTTAAAAATCGATTTTTTATTTAGTCCTATGTGATAACAGCTCTTCATTATGTACTTAATATATGATTACAGCAAAGACTGAGAGTCAGCCAATTACCCACATTAAAAAATACACAGGATCACTTTGTACATTTTAACACTTGGTAATAATGATCTGTGCAGTAATAAATGTGTGAAAGGCATTCCTAGGCAAAAGAGAGAACGTCAAAATCATGGTGTTGTGGTATTGCTTCCACAGTTAGGTTTTGTTTTTCGGATTTGGGTTTGTTTTTTTTTTCCAGGGTTGTTTAATTTAGTCTTGCAAATTTTTAGCTAGTTAGTGTTTAGATAGACAGAAATGCAAATATTAAATTATAACAGACCAGATGGTATTTTACTATACAAATAATTGACCTAGAATATAAATCTCAAATTTAGAAGTTCCTTTATTCTTTACCAAATAAAACATGTGCCCCGTGCATTAATTCTGCAGTCAGACTTTTAAGAAAGTCCCAGGTAATGGTTAGTTTTATGTGTCAACTTGACTGGGCCACAGGGTGCCCAGATATTTGGCCAAATATTATTCTGGGTTTGTCTGGGAGGGTGTCTCTGGATGATATTAACATTCGAATTGGTAGACTGAGTAAAGCAGATTGCTCTCCCTCATGCGGGTGGGCCTCATCCAATCAGCTGAAGACCTACATGGAACAAAAAGGCTGACCCTCCTGTGCGTAATGGGGAACTCCTGCCTGACTGCTTTGAGCGGGGAAATTGGGTTTTTTCCTGCCTTTGGGTTCAAAATGAATTTTGAATAAGATTTTGTTAGTAAGATTTTGTTAGTAAGATTCTGTACTTGTGAGTGGCCAAATAAACTCTGTCACATCAAGGGATTCCCAGCCTGTAGCCCCCGAACCAGCAGTGTCGGCATCCCCTAGGAACTTGTTAAAAATGCTAATTCTCAGGGCCCAGCCCAGACTTACTGTTCAAAACTCTCCAGGAGGGGTGTGGGTTCCCAGCTAGGCATGTTGTACACAGCCCTCCCGGCAATTCTGATACTCAGTACAGTTTCAGAACCACTGCAGCAGCCAAGGTCCCGGTGTAGCAGCTTAAGCCCCTCCCAGAAGGTGGACTTGCCAGGGATGATTGCTTAACCAGCTTTCAAAGGACCTCTGCTTCATCTCTGTGTACAGAAGAAATTTATTCTACACTTTGCTCTTTTACTATGTTAGCAACTGTTAATATTGAATGGTTCCACCTTTAATAGAAAAGAAAACATACTTTTACATACGTGATTTAATAATACTTCTGAGAAGATTCAAATTCAGTAGGCTTGTATGTAACGCCTCTGATGCTACAGATGATGCAAGAGTGTTAGCTGGCCAGCCCTGTCTGGTGCCCTTTGAGGGACTCAGCTGCAATGCGGCACAGGAATAAAAGCCATGCCCACATCTATCCTTGGGCACGGGAAGGGCAGAACCTTGTCATATGACCTCAGAATCACAGTAATAAAGGACATGGATTTAGTAAGCCTGTCTAATTTGGCCTGTAATTTCAAATTGGACAAATGTCTCAGGACACTTTCTTTTGGGAAATCTAAGTTTGCCTTGTGGTGAAACGTCAATGTAACGTAAATGATAGCTCTTGCTGATAGAGCAAGCCATGGTTCGGTGGATACATCTATAGACGCCTGTCATCCAGAAAGCACTAACTAAAGAGACACGGTCCCAGCTGGTGGAGCAGTCATAGTATTTTGAAAGCTTTAATGCCCCGTGTCTTCCCTCATTCTCCTCCTTTTTCCTGTCTTCCATTATAATTGTGACCTTCCCTGTCACTTTCCAGATGGCTTGGATCTGGGGCTTCAAATTCCAGTTTTGGTTAATGAAAGTGAGCTTGCAGTCGTGGCTCTCACCACGAGTCAGTGTACACAGGGTTGATTATGGGTTGGACCATGGAGACGAACGGAAGGGAAGAGAATTAAGGAGGAAGCAAGCATACCAGGATTTATAGATGAATTCTTACTGATGAAGCAGACATTAGTCCACATTTCTACCTGGTCTATACTGTTAACAGAAATGACCACCCATAACTACAAGAGATAACTTACTATTGCTTTTGTTTGGTTGCTTGCTTATGCTTTCTTAGAAATGTGAATGCTGATGGTATTTAGAATATTTGGGTATCTCTACCAGCATAGTGGTTACAGGGGCAGGCCAAGGAGTAAGAAGACTTGGGTTAAGTCTCATCTTTACCACTTATTAGGCAACTGAATATGGGCAGTTTATTAAGTTTAGTTAAGTTTCCATTTCCTCATCTGCAAAGTGAAGATAATAGTAATGTCAACTTCATAACGTAATTGTGAGAATTAAATAAGTTGATATATGCAAAGAATTACCACTGAGCCCAGAGCATAGACACAATCAATAATAAGTTCTTTTGTAGTTATTATTCTACCTTAATGGGTGAATTAATATCACTTTAAAACAATTCATTATATAAGGCAAAGTTATAGGACTTTTAGTTTTCTAGAAAGTCAATTTTACGCTCAAATATTTTTATTTCAGGATAGTTTCTGACACACTCTCGAACTCTGTTTTTCTTTGTTTTGTTTTTTGTTCAAGGACAGCTTCACTTTAGAGACTTCCCAAATGAATGCTCTCCTAATTACTCATTTCTATGAATATCTGTGGCTTTGTAATATGTTTTGCTCATTGCTTTTAAACTTCAGTGTGATTAAACATTACGCAGCCACAGAACACTTGAATTGCATTTCCCGTGTCTTATTATTAGCCTGAATCTACCCTAAGAATACTGGAACTGCAACAGGCCTTCAGCCTGAAAAGAAACAGTCAGTGTCAGAATAATTACTCTAAGGGAGTGATTTACAGTGAGAGAAAAACCTAACTTTTTGAGTGAGTCCTCTAGAGTGTATAGAATTTTACTATGGCATGACATAATTACATTCTCAGGCTCAGTTTCTCTTTTGTTTTTTGGTTTGTCACCCTTTAGTTTTGTGTTGTTGGTTTTTTTTGCGGTACGCGGGCCTCTCACTGTCGCGGCCTCTCCCGTTGCGGAGCACAGGCTCCGGACGCGCAGGCTCAGCGGCCATGGCTCACGGGCCCAGCCGCTCCGCGGCGTGTGGGAT
>NC_041224.1:4232561-4239720 GCF_002837175.3 Physeter macrocephalus | reverse complement strand
CCCGCGGCGTGTGGGATCCTCCCGGACCGGGGCTCGAACCCGCGTCCCCCGCATCGGCAGGCGGACTCCCAACCACTGCGCCACCAGGGAAGCTCTTGTCACCCTTTAAAGTTTATATTTTAACTTATGTCAGGCAGACGGAAGAAAGATTAGATGATCTTGCTATGTTAAATGTTTTGAATGAACTATTTTTCTTGTCAATGAACATGAGCTGATTTACCATCCAGAATCTGCACCAGGTGATAGAGTCACACTTACTTGGGCCATTCTTTTCACCCGGTCCCTTGAAATGGACAGTGAAGTAGTTGCCCAAGTTCCTGTGTATAGTATGCTGCCTTGGAACATAATTTTGCATTACTCTGTCAGACACTTTCTGGGCGGCTGATACGGGTCAGGGACCACTCAGATCGATGACCTCATAGGGCCAACACCAACTTCTACCTTAATGTATATTAGGACACAGAAGTGACCGCACAACCACTGTGGACAACTTGCCTGTCCTTTATTTAGCCATTCACGATCCCAGCTACTTACCCCTCCCAGCATCACTGCCTGCATTTCCACACGCGCAGGAATGCGAAAACATGTTCCAGCTATCTCCCTCCTCCACCTCCCTCCTCCACCTGCTTGGTCAAGACTGACACACAACAGGTAGACGTTGCGGTCCGGACCAGATACTCTCTTCATCTGCAGAGAGAAGTGCTGGCTTAGGCAAAAGGCCAGGGCAGGAGAGGAGGAGCCTTACTAGTGAGAGCAGACAGGTGGAAAGCGAGCATTAAATGGGTCAGGATTTGGAGAACACTTGTCGAACTTTGAGTCACTTTCGCAAATTGGGGGCAGATGCACAGGAGAACAGGTATTTTATAAAGTTCAGCTCCCAGTGCACTTGAAGCCCCCAGTGAATGTCAGTCACTAACTGGAGCGCTGAAATGGAGGCAACATTTGGGCTAAAAAGTGTGGGATCAGTATGACGAGCAAGTAATAGTGTTAGTGACGTGACCAAGAGAGACAGCGAGAACTGGGGTGTTTCAATAACGGTGGTGTCAGTGGGCTTTGAAGCCAAACCACCTGAAGTCCACTAGCAGTATGAGTCTGTGAAGGTCACTTAATCTCTCCAAACGTTACTTTCTACGTTTGTTCAACAGGGATAATGTCTTGGAGTATCTTTGTGAGACACTAGTATGATATATTTATAAATACAGTGCCCAGAGCACAGCAAGCCCTCAGCAAATGGCAGCAATTGGTATTAGAAGTTATCAAAGAATAGGGGTCAAAACCTACGTAGGTATTTATAAGGGATTACACGCAGCTCTGACTGCCGTGGACTTCGTTCACTGCGGTACGCCAAGTACAGGCAGATCTCGTTTCTTTGTGCCTCGCTGCACTTCATAGATCATGTGTTTTCTACAAACAGAAGGTTTGTGGCAACTCTTTGTTGAGCAAGTCTGTCGGCGCCATTCTTCCAAGAGCATCTGCTCACTTCGTGTCTCTGTGTCACATTTTGGTAATCCCTTTTCATTATTATTATATTTGTTACGGTGATCTGCGGTTGGTGATCTTTGATGTTATTACTGTAATTTTTTCAGGGGGAGGCCACAAACCACACCCATATAAGAGGGTGAACTTAAGTACTGTGTGCGTTCTGACTGGCGCTCTCCCCATCTCTCTCCCTCTCATTGGGCCTCCCTGTTCCCTGAGACATAACGGTATTGAAAGTAGGCCAATTAATAACCCTACAGTGGCCTCTAAGTGTTCAAGCGAAAGGAAGAGTTGCACGTCTCTCACTTTAAATCAAAAGCTAGAAATGAAGAAGGCATGCGAGAGCCGAGAGAGGCTGAAAGCTAGGCTTCTGCACCAGTTAGCCAAGTTGTGAATGCAAAGAAGTTCTTGAAGGAAAGTAAAAGAGCTACTCCAGTGAACCCACAAATGATAAGAAAGCAAAAGAGCCTCATTACTGATAATGGAGAAGGTTTCAATGGTCTGGACAGAAGATCAAACCAGCCACATATTCTATTAGGCCAAAGCCTAATTCAGAGCAAGGCCCTAACTCACTTCAATTCTCTGAAGGTTGAGAGAGGGGAGGAGGATGCAGAAGAAAAATCGGAAGCCAGCAGAGGCTGGTCCATGAGGTTTAAGGAAAGACGCCATCTTCATAACGTAAAAGTGCCAGGTGACACAGCAAGTGCTGATGTAGAAGCTGCAGCAAGTTCTCCAGAAGGTCTAGCTAAGAGAATTCATGAAGGTGGCTACATTAAACAACAGATTTCCAATGTAGATAAAACGGCCTTCTATTGGAAGAAGATGCTATTGGACTTGCACAACTAGAAAGAAATCAGTGCCTGGCTTCAGAGCTTCAAAAGACAGGCTGACCCTCTTGTTAGGTGCTAATGCAGCTGGTGACTTTCAGCTGAAGCTAATGCTCATTTACCGTCCTGAAAATTCTATAGCCCTTAAGAATTATGCTAAATCTACTCTGCCTGTGCTCTAGCAATGGAACAACAAAACCTGGATGACAGTACATTTCTTTACAACATAGTTTACTGAATATTTCAAGCCCACTGTTGAGACCTACTGCTCAGAAAAAAAGATTCCTTTCAAAATATGACTGCTCACTGATTTTGAATTTTGAGAACTGTAATTTATATTTTCTTTTTTTTTTTTTAATTTTTTTTTGGCTGCGCCGGTTATTAGTTGTGCAGGATCTTTCGTTGCGGCGTGCGGGCTTCTCTCTAGTTGAGGCTCGTGGGCTCAGTAGTTGTGGCTCGCGGGCTTAGTTGACCCGCCACATGTGGGATCTTAGTTTCCCACCCAAGGATCTAACCTGCGTCGCCTGCATTGGAAGGCGGATTCTTAACCACTGGACCTCCAGGGAAGCCCCTATATTTTCTTTGATAATACACAGATGTTTTGAGATGAACTGATTCTAAGTAACTGAATCTAATTAAAACGGACTCTTAACCCAGAAAAAAATATATTACTGCTCACTGACAATGCACCTGGTCACCCAAGAGCTCTGAGGGAGATCTACCGTGAGATTCATGTGGTTTTCATGCCTGCTGACACAACATCTGTTCTGCAGTCCATGGATCAGGAGTCATTTTGACTTTCAAGTCTTATTATTTAAGAAATACATTTCTTGGGCTTCCCTGGTGGCGCAGTGGTTGAGAGTCCGCCTGCCGATGCAGGGGAACCGGGTTCGCGCCTCGGTCTGGGAGGATCCCACATGCCATGGAGCGGCTGGGCCCGTGAGCCATGGCCGCTGAGCCTGCGCGTCCGGAGCCTGTGCTCTGCAACGGGAGAGGCCACGACAGTGAGAGGCCCGCGTACCGCAAAAAAAAAAAAAAAAGAAAGAAAGAAATACATTTCGTAAAGCTACAGCTGCCACAGATAGTAATTCTTCTGATGGATCTGGGCAAAGTTAGTTGAAAATTTTTGGAAAGAAGACACTATCGTAGGTGCCATTAAGAACATTCATGAGTCATAGAGGTCAAAATATTAACAAACATGAGTTTGGAAGAAGTTGATTCTCATGGATGACTTTGAGGGGTTCAAGACTTCAGTAGAGGAAGTAACTGCAGGTGTCATGGAAACAGCATGAGAACTAGAATTAGAGGTGGAGCCTGAAGATGTGACTGAGTTACTGCAATTTCATGATAACACTATAATAGACTTATGGGTGAGCAAAGAACGTAGTTTCTTGAGATGCAATCTACTCCTGGGGAAGATGCTGTGAAGATGACAACAAAGGATTTAGACTGTAACATAAACTTAGTTGATAAAGCAGCTCAAGAAAGAAGTTCTGTGGGGGAAATGCTATCAAAGAGCATTGCATGCTACAGAGAAATCGTACAGAAAGGAAGAGTCCATCGATGCAGCAAACTTCATTAGTGTCTTAATATTAAGAAACTGCCACGGCCGCCCCAGTCTTCAGCAGCCACTGCCTTGCTCAGTCAGCAGCCATCAACATCGAGGCAAGACCCTCCACCAGCAAGACGGTTATGACTTGCTCAGATGATGGTTAGCATTTTTTAGCAACAAACTGTGTGTTCAACTGTTGTATACATTGTTTTTTTAGACATAATGCTATTGCACAGTTAGTAGATTACAGTAACTTTTATATGCACTGGGAAACCCCCAAAATCACGTGATGCTTTACTGCAGTAGTCGCTTTATTGCAGTGGTCTGGAAATGAAGCCACAGTATGTCCAAGTTATGCCTGTAACACATCCTAATCCCCAGATGAGGATGTGACTATGACACATCCTGATGTGTCATATGTGACTATGTTCCTGACTTGGTAAAAGAGACTTTGCAAATGTGATTTAGTTAAGGATTGCGTGATGAGGAGATTAGCTCGGGTTACCCAGGTGAGCCCAATGGAATCACAGGGCTCCTTCCGAGAAGGAGGCTGGGAGGGTCAAGAACGAGAAGGATCTGTGAAGATGGAGGCAGAGGTCAGAGTCAGGCACGAGCTACAAAATGTGGGTGGCCTCTAGAACCTGAAAAGGTAAGGAGACATTCTCTGCTGGAACTTGCAGGGAAAAAGGCAACCCTGCTGACCCCCTCTGGACTTCTGGCCTCCAGAACTATAGGATACTGTGTTAAGTCACGAAGGTTTTGGTAATTTGTTACAGCAGCAATAGCAATATACTTAGAAAGGTAAACACCTAGTTTTTAAAACTGTCTGCCCTGGATGTTTGGAAAGAAAGAAGTAGTGGGGAGTGATGTAAGGGGAAAAGAACGTTTGGTTCAGAGGCTTAAACATAAATGAAAATGCTCATTTTTAGGAAAATTATACAGACACACAACTTTAGAGCTAAAATCAGAAGATCGTGACAAAACATTCCGGTAGCATGCAGCAGTATCGCTAGGGAGAATCAAGAATTGGAACAGGACAGATAAATTTGTTTATTCGACAAATACAGTGCTTAACAGTGCCGTGCATCATTTCATAAGCCTCTTTCCTTGCTTATGAAACTCTGTGGTAAGTCCTCCTTAGCCATTGAGTTGGCCTAGAAAATTTCTAAGATCTCTGTTAGCTCTAAAGTCCTAGATTAAATCACAAATGAAAAAAACACAAGTTAACTTACTCATCACTGAGTCTCAAGCCGCTTCCATTCCTAGTCCCGGGTGAGGGGAGGGGCTGGGGGGAGGTGGGTAGGCACTTGCCTGCTATCCCTATTTCTACCACTAGATGGCGAAGCTAGCCTGGTGATGCCCAATCTAAGATCCCACACTTAAGATGGTTTACGTTCCTTGAGGTACAAAATCGAATTTATTTTAAAAGCAGGTAGGATTCATGGGAGGGAGAGAAGTCTAACTGGCTAATAATATACTAGATGGTTATCACATGGAATTGATCACATTTAGAAAACATACCTCCAGGCCACAGAGCCCAGCCGGAGGAGCTGAGGGCTGATAATGCTGTCTACAGCCAGACGATTTTTCTGGCAGGTGGTGCCAGCACACTTCCACTATGACCTCCAGCGCTGCTAAATAGTCCCCCAAATGTGCTGTAGTTCATTTCAACGGTAAGAAAAATCTTCAGCCTGTCAAATATTTCCCATGTCTATCAAATACTTAATAATTCACTTCCAAAGGGTAAGCTCTCCACTGATTCTATGCTGAAAATAAATGGCAAGGAAGTTCACTGACAATGTGCCAGTTGCTATGCAAAATATCATACCATAGGACTATCTTCAAGTTTAGTTTCAGGAATGAGACAGAGTAATGTCTGCTTGAAAAGTTTAGCAGTCGTGGGGGGAAAGGAAGATGGTAAAGTTACACCGTTGATTACTTTACAGTGACCTACAACTTCTGTTTCTCATCATAATAAAAAAATAAAACTTCCCTTTGTTTTTTAAGCTATTTTTCCAGGACCTGTATATTTCAATTTGTGCAATGGATATGCTGTGTGTAAATCAAATTTGGGGTGAATGGCACTGAGGGAGCCCCAAGGGAACCCTCTGCTGGCTCTCTCATCCACTGACATAGGAAATGCACAGCGTATGGCTCCTGACTTATTTTTTATCTTGCAAGTTGGCCTTTGAAAGCGAAGAATATCTGGAACTGTATTAGGTTTGCTACTCTTCAGGCTTTAAAGCATCTTATGATCACTGTGTTTCTAGCTAAGCAAACATCTGTTAAAGCTTGTGAAGCTTTTGAAAAAATTTTAGTTAAGCAAAGTCATAAAATAATAACGTTCATACTTAACTTTGCTGTTTCCAATCTCTCATCTCAGATTTCTCATGTGCAAAGTTAACCCAGGCGAGGTAGCTTCAGCCTCCAAAATTCTGAGTCTGATCCCGCTGTTAAAAAGCAATGTGCTTGCCTTGGATTGTTGAGCATTGGGCAGAGAAAGGTAAGTAATGAACTCAACAGGGGAAATTAACTCACATTAGCAATTGATTACTTTAACATAATATGCACATTCTATGTGCCAAGCACTAGGCTAAACAATCTCACGTTTGAAAACACGAAAAAGATTCTTAAAAGTATGCAGGTTTCCGGGCTGTCTGGAGGAAAAACAGGAAGAGTATCCACATCCAACCTCTTCTCACGTTAAATGAGCTCTTCTAGTTATTTCCTAATAAACATAAAATTCCATATGATGCTCACACACTACTTTCAAGCCTAGATGTCTTATTTGGCTGGACTTTTAACCTTCTCTCTTCTAAATTATATACCAGATCCTAAGCATAATTCTCCAAGCAGCAAAATAGGACTTTTGTAACTGTCTGTGGAGACAAATGCACTTGGGATAAAATGAGAATTTCAGAAGTGAGAAGAGTTAATAGAAGGGAAAAAAACACCTCGACAGGATATGCAGCTTCTTTCGAATCAATGACAGTGTAAAAAGGTCAGAGGAATCAGGCAGGAAGTGTTTCTACAACTTTTCAAAAACTTTTATGATAGAAAATTTCCAAAGTAGAGGGAAAGCTAGAAAGTAGAAAATTACAACCCCACATGCCCGTCATCCTGCGGCAACAATTACCGATATTTTGACAATCTTGTCTCACTCAGTTGTCTTCCCCCACCTTTTTTTTTTTCCAGAGTATTTTAAAGCAAGTCCAAGACTTTTCAATTTCATCTTCTCACTTAAAAAATGTTTTCCGCTGCTCCTTTTTTTTTTTTTTTTTTTTTTTTTTTACTGTATACT
>NC_041224.1:4204033-4232435 GCF_002837175.3 Physeter macrocephalus | reverse complement strand
CGCAGGCGCAGCGGGCACGGCCCACGGGCCCAGCCGCTCCGCGGCACGTGGGATCTTCCCGGACCGGGGCACGAACCCGTGTCCCCTGCATTGGCAGGCGGACTCCCAACCACTGCGCCACCAGGGAAGCCCTTACTGTATACTTTTAAAGTGAATTATGCATAGAAGTCTGTGCAAACTACAACATATATTGCAGTGACATTCTCAAAGAATCCTAGTATATTTTAGCATTAGGTTATATAAAATACATCTTTAAAAAAGTACAGAATTTTTTTTAAGTTTAAATTATACTCACTGAAACGGGCAGCCAGGCTCACTTTTTAGTACTAAAATAAGGTTTTGATCAATCTAAATTATTGCTTAGTCCTATGGAGCCACCAGAAACCTGTAACAAAGAAAAATCAAGTCCTATTTCTTGAGGAAACGTGCCCTAAAAATTCAGCTGTCATTAAATTAGTCTTTCTGAAGATTTTCAACTGAGGCATCGTCCATATAACTGTTAACTGATGCTCCCCATGGCTTGGTTTGTCAGGATCCAAAATTTGCTGACCTGTGCGGCCAGGTTGAAGAGACACGGAGAGAGATCCCTAGCTTTCATAGTAACTCTGCCAAAGAGGCTTTCAAGGAGACGAGGCTTTCCAGGAATGCGTTTTACACCTTTTTCAATGGCATCTGTTAATCATCATAAAAATAAAGAGGGTCCCCTCTGGTAGTGCTTAAGTGGAAAGAATTCCATTTATATTCCAATGCAAACAATTTTACTGTGAATATTAAACGGTGCAGAGGCCGACACAAAGAATTGCCTATTTGGAAGGGTAGCTTCTTTGATGACTTAAAACTGCTACGTTTGATCCCTATCTTTAGAGCCCTTCAAAGAAGCTCTCCCCGGGTGGGTCCTGCCTTTCTCAGGGGAAACTTCCAGGTTCTAGGGTCTCGCCCTGTCCGGGGGCGGGGGGGGGCGCTCCATCCTTACCTGCGAAGCTTACTCGGTCCCGGGGGCGCTGCCCTGCTCGAATCAAAGTGCCCCCGAGGCAGTCACCGACGCTGGCGAGGCAGGAGGGCAGGGGTGCAGCTGCCTCGAGCCTCGGGACAAGCCGGAGTCAGAGCCCGGGCGCCCGGCCACCGCCCGCCCGCGCCGCCGGGAGCTCGCCGCAGAGACTGCGGGGAGGCGGGGGGCGAGCTGAGCGCCGCGTCGCGGAGGTGGGAGGGGAAAGGGGGCGGGGAGCGGGGCGGCCGCGGGAGAGAGGGGGCGTCGGAGGAGGCGAAGGGAGAGGAGGGGGTCAGGCGGGGGGGAGGAGGAGGAGGAGGGGAGATCTGGGGAGGGTTTACAAGGAGGGGCGGGGCGCGCCGGGCAGCCTCTGGCCCCGGCGCCTCTGCCCCCAGCATTAGGGAAACTTGCTGAGTGGGTTCACAAGAGATGTCTGTCCCTGTGCTAGCGTGCGTCCCTTAAATAAGGTCAAGAAGATACTCCCAAGTGTGTGCTTGGAGGGCTGGGGGGGTGTTCGGGACTGCTTCTTGGAGTCCCAGTCCCCCCGCTCTTAGACCCCAGCGTCTAGAAGCACCAGGGGCGTGTCGCCAGCCTGTCTCCGCCCGGGACGCGCTCTCCACGAGGCAAATCCTGCGTCTCAGCCTCCCGCAGGCGCCCACATCCAAACTGAGGACCTGCGACCTGCCTTGGGCTGGGATCTGGGTCACCCTGTGGGCATCCCATGCGGCCTCCAGGGGGAGCGCGTCAGTTTCTGTCTGTCCCGAGGCTGGTAGGCTTTCTCTACTTGGGACGAGCATCCTTTAAGATGTTTGCCCACCTCAGTCCCACCGAAATTCTAATCACATCCTTTCTTACTCTCTTTATTCTCCTCCTTAGGAGAGGTGCTCCTTTGGGGTGGGTGCTGCGTAACGAAGGGGACTTCATTTATTCGACATCTACTGATCCTCTACTGGGTGGCAGGTCTGGAGCAAGATGGCACTGATAGAAAAATGAGTTCAAAAACTTGGTGCTGGGCCCTCAAGGAAGGAAAATCAAATAAGTGCACAAATATTTATAACACAAGGTCTTAGCATGTCCCATAAGACTTGGCTCAGTAGTGGTTTATTGCATTTCGCAAGTTTTTATTATTTATTTATTTATTTATTTTAAGCAATGAGATTAGAACATATATACAATTTTGTTTCCTGTTTTTCCTCTTAGCATTTTCATTTAGGCGCTTACCCATATAATTAAAATCTACTAATAAATTTTATCTGGTATAAAACAGTTAGTTCTGAAGCTCTCTGTCTCACCAGTTAGATCATAATCTTCAAATGCCATCTCTGAATCACCACCCTCTACCACAAGGGCTGGCATATAACGGCTGCTGATTATGTGCCGAACTTAAAAAGTTTGCTGGTGAAATGGAGCGTGGGGAGTTGAGAGAGGAAGCCCAGAACTCAGAACGGGAAGTCCCGTCTGACACCAAATAGCTATGCCCTGGGCCTCAGCCTCTTCATCAGTAAATTGAGAAGGTCGCACTGGAGTTGTTCTACAGTCTGTACTTCTCACACATTTTGGGGGATTCTAGCACTGCATAAATGCAGGAGGATTTCGTGTGGACACAGGTCTGATTCCTCTAATTCCGTCAGCACCCCTATTGACATCACATAAAGCCAACTTCAATGCTCTCACATTTTCAGGGGCCCCTTCCTGAGCCTTTTGCCCCAAGCCATCTTTTTTCCCCCAGCTTTACTGAGATGTAATTGACATGTAATATTGTGTAAATTTAAGACGTACAATGTGATGATTTGTTACACATATAGCGAAATGTTTACCACTCAAGGTTATTAATACATCCTTTACTTCACATAATTACCATTTTTTAATTGTTTTTATGGTGACAACATTAAAGCTTTACGTTCAGAGTAACTTTCACAATACAATATTGTTAACTATAGTCATCAAGCTGTGCATTAGACCCCTGAAACTTATTCATCTTATAACTGAAAGTTTGTGCCCTTTGACCAACTTCTCCCCATTTCCCGCATCCCTCACCGCATTGAGTATTCTTGGCTCTCTTTTCAAATACTGGTTGACTATATATATGTTGGTTTATTTCTGGGCTCTTGATTCTGTTCCATTGATATATGCATCTGGTTTTGATGTATAGATATTTAACTAGATTGGTTAAATTTATTTCTAAGTATTTTATTATTTTGGATATTATTGTAAATGGGATTTTAAAAAAATTTTATTTTCAGATAGTTCATTGTTTGTGTATAGAAACACAACAGATTTATGTAGGTTGATTTTTTTTTTTTTTTTTTTTTTTTTTTTTTGTGGTATGGGCGCCTCCCTCTGTTGTGGCCTCTCCCGTTGCGGAGCACAGGCTCCGGACGCGCAGGCCATGGCTCACGGGCCCAGCCGCTCCGCGGCACGTGGGATCCTCCCGGACCGGGGCGCGAACCCGGTTCCCCTGCATCGGCAGGCGGACGCACAACCACTGCGCCACCAGGGAAGCCCCTGTAGGTTGATTTTGTATCCTGAAACTTTAAGATAGTTTATTACGTCTAAGGGTTTTTTGAAGTCTGGAATTTGCTCTATACTGTACTACTCTATACAAGGTAATGTCATCAGCAAACAGACAATTTTACTTCTTCCTTTCTGATTCAGATGTCCTTTTTTTTTTCTTGTGCCTAATTACTCTAGCTAAGACTTCCAGTAGTATTACGAACAAGAGTGGTAACAGCCTTTATTATTTATTGCTGTGGGCCTTTATGATGTCAGGGTATGTTCCTTCTATACCCAAGTTTTTGAGAGTTTTTATCATGGAAGGATGTTGAATTTTGTTAAATGCTTTTTCTGCATCTATTGGAGTGATTGAATGATTATTGTCTTTCTATTAATGTAGTGTATCACATTTACTGATTTGCATATGTTGAACCATCCTAGCCTTCCAGGGATAAATCTCACTTGATCGTGATGTATGCTCCTTTTAATGTGCTCTTGAACTCAGTTTACAAATATTTTATTGAGAATTTTTACATCTATATTCATTAAGGACATTTACCTGTAGTTTTCTTGTGATATCCTTATCTGGCTTTGGCATCAGGGTAATGCTAGCCTTGTAAAATGAGTTTAGGGGTGTTCTCTCTTCTTCAATTTTTCTGGAGAGTTTGAGAAGAATTGGCATTAATTTTTAACGTGTTTGGGAAAATTCACCTGTGAAGCCATCTGGTCCTAGGCTTTTCATTGTTGGGAGGCATTTAAATGCCGATCCAATCTCCTTACTTGTTATTGGTCTGTTCAGATTTTCTATTTCTTCCTGATTCAGACTTGGTAAGTTGTATATTTCTAGGAATTTATCCATTTCTTCTAGGTTGTCCAATTTGTTGGCATATAACTGTTCATAATACTCTCTTATGATCCTTTGTATTTCTGTGGTATCAGTTGTAATGTCTCCTTTTTCACTTCTGATTTTATTTAATTGAGTCTCTCTCTTTTTTCTTGGTAAGTCTAGCTAAAAGTTTGTCAGTTTTGTTTATCTTTTCAAAAAACCAACCTTAGTTTGATTAAAATTTTCTATTTTTTTCTAGTATCTATTTCATTTATTTCTACTTTGTTATTTTCTTCCTTCTACCTACTAATTTTGGGCTTAGTTTGTTCTCATTTTTATAGTTCCTTGAGGTATAAAGTTAAGTTTGCTTGAGAGCTTTCTTTTTTCTAAATGTAGGTATTTATTGCTATAAACATTCCTCTTAGCACTGCTTTTGCTGGATCCCATAGGTTTGGGTATGTTGAGTTCTTATTTTCATTTGCTTCAATATACTTTTTGACTTCCCTTTTAATTTCATCTTTGACCTATTTGTTGTTCAGAAGTGTGTTGTTTAATTTCCGCCTATTTGTAAATTTTCCAGTTTTCCTCCTGTTATTGATTAGCCCCCCGCCACATGTTTTTGATGTCACAATATACATTTTTATATTATGTATCCATTAACAAATTACTGTAGCTATAAGTTATCTTTAGTTCTTTTGTCTTTCAACCTTTATACTAGACCTAAGTCGTTAACACGTCACCATATTACAGTATTAGAGTATTCTGAATCTGGCAATTCAGATGTGTGTTGTTTATTTTTGCATGTTGTCATGTTTCTAGTCGACAGTCTTTCATTTCAACATTTCTTGTAAGGCAGGTCTAGTGTTAATGAACTCTCTCAGTCTTTGTTTGCAAAAGTCTGTGTCTTGCGTTCACTTCTCAAGGACAATTTTGTTGAGTATTCTTGGTTGGCAGTTTCTTTCTTTTAGCACTTAGAATATCATCCCATTCCCTCCTGCTCCGCAAAGTCTCTGATAAGAAATCTGCTGGGAGCCAAATGCAGAGGTGTGCGCTGGCACCAGCCCCAGGGGGGCATGGTAGCTCATTGGCTCAGGCCATTGGGGTCCACAGAATTGACTAGGTGAGCACTTCAAGAGGTCTTAAGAGGTCGTTTCGCTCCCCAGAATCATCTCCAGGTCCAGCAGCTAGGGACTAGGGCAAGTATGGGTAGTGGCCAGAGCCAGTGATACACACACACTTGGCTGTGCGGGACCAGCTGTAGGCACCTGTATAGTGGCAGGGGGGTTGGTTGCAGATGTACACGTAGTGGTGGGGGCCAAGGCAGGCAGCGAGGGCCGGGGCCAATTACTGGTGCACTGGCAGCTGCGGAGGCCCTGGCTATCGGCGTGAGTGACTGTGGCTGCTGGCTCTTGTCATGGGCACATGGCAGTAGAAGGTGGTGATGGAGGTTGGACCCGGAGCATGCAGGTGCAGTGGCTGCCTGTGAGCACAGTGCAAGCATGTGATGGAGAGACAAGGCCAGATCTGGGCCCACAAGCAGCTGCAGGGGCTCTGACTTCGGGCGAGCTTTTCCATGTCTCACCGTCTCCCCCCCATGCAAGCACATGACAGTGAAGTCTGGTGATGGATTGCATGCAAATGCACAGCTAGAGGGGCTAGCCTTGAGCACGCACACAGTGGTAGCGGTCGGTCTCTGGGATCTAGGCTGGTGTCTTGTATTCTGGCAGCCAGAGAGGCCTGCAGTGGCTGTGGGTGTGGCTCCGGGGCTCTGGCAGGATTTGGGGGGGTGAGGAGCAGGGAGAGACTCAGGTAGCTGGTGTCAGCAAACATGAACACCTGTGGGACGACAGCCAGTGAAATCTGCAGGAGGTCCATGGTGGCTGTGCTGGCGGTTGGTTGCTTCAGTGGTGAAAACTGTTGGGTTTATCAGCGAAGCAGGTCACTGAGAGCCAGGATCACGCCCACTGGGTGGCTGCCACTGGTAGCCCCTGCTTTTCTCCCTCGTTCCTAGCCATCTCTATTTGTTTCGGCTCTGTGTTCCCTGGGCAGGGTGAAACCAAAGCAGAACCTTCATGGGGTGATCTGAAGGGCTGGGGAAAATGGTAGCTCACCTCACTCTTCCTTCCCCTATGAGGGCAACTCTTTCTAGCTTGGGTGTTCTGCTCCTTGTGCTGAGCGCTGCCACCTCGTATGTGTGTGCATGTGGGGGAGTGCGGGGGGGAGCAACAAAGCAGACAAAATGAAGCTGTCTTCCTTCCCTTTGGGGGTGGCCATTCTCAGGGGTTTTGTTCCACTGTTTTGCTGTTCCATTTTCTTAAGTGGACTCCAGAGCTCCTCCAGATGTGTTTTTGTTCACTGATATCCGTCTAGTTGCTGACCTTTGTGTGGGTGCAGAGGCTGGAGCCTCCTGTGCTGCCATCTTGGTGACATGACTCCCCCATCTACCCCAAGCCCCCTTGTACTCTATTTCTGGATCTGATCAAGGTTGCCTTAGCATCAACTGGAAACTTTTAAAAAATTAATTAACCAATTCATTAATTAATTTCTAGCTTTACCTCATCTGGCCCTGATGCCTGATAAATACTACTTCTCTGCTTTCAGGATTCTGGCTTCTCTTTATCGGAATTTCTTCTCCTGGCTTCATCCAGTCCCTCAGGTTTTCCGTAGCCTTGGGTGAGCAATTCAGACACCTATACCCAACTATCTCACAAAAAGGTCCTTTGCCAACCCCTCAATGATCCTTCAATTTTCCAATGCTCGTCAGCCAGCTTTCTTTGTGAGAATGAACACTTCATACAATAGGAGTGACTCCTACCATTTTAGAAAATGCACTGTAGGAAATGCTGTTGTCAGTTTAAAATAAAACATGAATAATGGAGTTTCTAGGCTTCTTTCCCCAACATT
Source organism: Physeter macrocephalus (assembly GCF_002837175.3). Taxonomy (NCBI): domain Eukaryota; kingdom Metazoa; phylum Chordata; class Mammalia; order Artiodactyla; family Physeteridae; genus Physeter; species Physeter macrocephalus. Next base: position 4,225,224 of record NC_041224.1, on the reverse strand, counting down.
CCTAGGCTTGGTCTTTTAGTGTTGTGACTATCATGACCAGAGATTTTATCCAATTACTTTCAAGACAGCCCAAGCCCTCCATTAATGCAGGAGTAGAATTCATAATTACCTAGCCTGTGTGGGGCCTCTAGGTTATGGGCTCATTGGTATACCCCTCCAAAAATGGACCAAGAGTCCTGGACACATCTCTTGTCACATTTCAGGTCATTAGGGATATTGTGACTTTGGGAGAAGTCGTGGCCATGATTTAGGCTGTATCACTTAACTTTTTTTTTTTTTTTTCCTAAACCTGATTTCCCAAGGGACTCAGATCAAAATAGAAGAGCTCCCTTTCTGAGGCTGAATCTTATTTGTCATGGAAATGTACTTGGAAAGTTTTAGCCATGGAAAGACAGGAAGAGGAGATGTTTCATGGTTTATCTATGGTCGGATCTAAGCGATGACTCAGCCTTGTAGAAGGGGAATGACTTGCTGTGGCTGGAATCATCGCTGTTAACTTGTAACCCCCAAGTTTGATCAAAACCTTTTACTTATTAGGGAGTACGGATATGGATCTTTGTGTTTAAAACCCAGGGCCTCTTGACTAACAAGACAGGGAAAATTAAGCCAATGTGATGATAAGAAAAATTAGACGATAAGGTGACGTTTACCCTCAGATTAGATTTAGTCTGAAAGGAGCCACCTATGATCAGCTAATTTGAGGAACGGCTTCTGGCTCTCCACAAACTTACAGAATCCTTGACTTTCTCCGTCTTTCTCTGTGGCCCGAGGAGAAGCAATGATGTGTTCCCAAAAGAAATCTGGCAGTTGCGTCCGCAGGTGTAGCCGTCCTCCATTTGGACCTGGTCTCTCTGATAAGTGGTGTTGACGTCTCCCTCCTGTGTGCCCGCACTGGACCTGGATACTTGTCACACTCTTCTGGGATTATTTGTTCCCATGTCTGTCTCTCAGACTGGACTGTGAGGACCTCAAGAGCACCAAGACTTCTCTATGTCCGGCAGCAAGTAGAGTACCCAGAACTTTGATATTCAGTGTTAACTGAGAAAATGAAAAGGCCTCCAAAGGGGGCCAGAATTAAGAGATTCTCTCCCGCTGTCATGGGTAAATTAGAGAGAGTAGAGAAGATTATCAGAAGAAACCAGGTTTCCCACAGAAATAACTAAGACTTAACCTAGAACCATCACAAATAAGTATAAATAAAAAACCTGAAGAGGACCTGGACTCCAGGGAATGCAGCTAGGATACAAACACGGGGCCCCAACCAGAAAGTCTCCCAGAGACAGGATTTCATAGGGCCTTGCTGGCAAATAGAGAACCTTGGAAAGCTGAATTTATAAGAATGTAGATTGAGGCTAATGGAACAGAACCACTTATACGCCAAGCTTGGAAGCTCATGATACCTTTTTGTCTATGATTATTACTTTCTCTTTTGGTTCTGGAAATAGTGATAAATACTACAGGACATGAGCAAGGCTTCAGTAAAGATCTTTAACAGGGTCAAAATGATCCTGGGCAAACTGTACTTTCTAACATGTATCCAATCAGGAAGAATAAAGGCTGTTCTCTGAATGTGGCACTGAGTCCATCTTGGGCTCGTAACAACACTACCCTCAGTGGAAGTGTTTTGGGGGTTGACTAAAGTTGGGAGCTGAACGCTGCCACTTTTTAGCTGTGTGATTTTGTCAAGCCATTTAACCTCTCTTTGCCTCTGTTCCCTATTTGAAAATTTGGCATGACAAAAACTTGCCTGGAAGAGTGGTTCTGAGGCATAATAGATGTGAAAATGTATGTGAATGTCCTTAGCTGTGGCCTGGTCCATGATAGGTGCTCAGTAAATAGATTCCAACTCCACAGACCCAGAGAAGTGGTCCCGGAATAGAGTATAGTGGGTGACACATGGCAGAGGTCATGACCTCACTCCCAGGTGTAACCGGAAACTGCTTTCTGTGCTTCCATGTGACCCCCAGGTAAGAGACCCAGGGACCTCTAATGTCAGCTTCTTCTCTCTGTTATGCTTTCCCTTCTGTTCTCATTGTACCCCAACTCTGACTAGAGGCAAAGCATCAGTTAGGTCAAACAGCCTTCATAACATTGAAGTCACCCGGTAGGGGGTGAACAAACAGGGAATGATCACCAGAGGGTGGAGTGAAGGGTATGAACGGAGGAGCAGTGAGAGATGGAAATAACGCACCAAGACTGGGCCACCTTTGATCTTAGGACCCATGTTTCAGATTGCAGAAGTTCGGGTATAGCTAATAAATTGGAAGGTTACTGTGAAGATCCTGATTTCTAGGATTCTTCTGTGAAAATATTAGAAGATCACACGAGTCAAGTTCACATTCCCTCGTGGCAAGAGTCTGTTGGAGCCAAGTAGGAGCCAACCAATGAGGTGGCCCAGCCCTTCTTGAACTTGACAGTTGCTTCCACTCCTTATTATCCTGCCCTGTATCCAGTCTGAATACTGGTTTCCATTTGTTATCTCAATGCATGGCTGTTTCTCTTAGCTAACTGTACTATTTACACGGTAGGGAGCTACCAGAAAAGATAAGATCAGTTTGAGTGTTAGAAAGATAATCTTGGAAGCTGAAGGATTTGTTCCTGTGAGAGGGAGATAAAGTGAAAGAGAAGGATTAAAGATCAAGAGTAGAAAGATCAGCTTAAGGACTACAATAGTTTACACTAAACATCAGGAACATTCCAGCTGGGCAGTAGCCCTGGAGGTGGGGAGAGGATAGATTCCAGAGATAGGTTGGGGGTAAAATTGAGGGAGCTGGTGACTGGACATGGAGGGTGAATGAAGGAAAGGGAGAATTTCAGGGCTCAAAATAAGTCAAGGCTATGCACAGGGGTCTTTATTACAACAGTTTTTGTTTAGTAGCAGAAAAATAGAAACCAGGTGAGTGCCCATCAAAGGAAAATCATTGAAGATAACCATGGTATGTCCATGCTCTGGGACACTGTACTGCCATTGTCAGGAATAAGTCAGATCCAAACCAGCTGCCATGCAGTGATTTCCTCTGAGTGTATTTAGGTAAAATGCACTGTGGTACATTTATGACATGATTCCATTAATGAAAAAGCAACAACCCCCTAACCTACGGATGTATGTATATGCAGAGAGGTGTGTATTCATTCGTATATATGTACGTGTGTATTGTATGTTTGACGATGATCATATGAACAAAGGAAAAAGGATAGGAATCATGATATTAATAGAATGTGGGAGTAAGTGGATGATGAAGGAAGTAGGAGAAAACCAAAAAAAAAAAAAAAAGAAACCAACTATGTTATAAAACGTGATCTTTGGATTTTTAAAGAATGCATATTTTATTTTTGTCGAATTGCATATGTGTGTGTAACCATTGAAAAGGTGCATGAAATGGTTACATGGGGTTTGAGGGATTCCAGTTGATTTTAATTTCTTAGAGTTATAGATTATGTATAAAATTGGTATAAACTCCCCACAATATGTGAACCTAAAACTGCTCAACAAATGAAGTTTATTAATTTTGTAACAACCCACAAGAGATCTCTTTTCATTGTAGACAAGCACAAATCGAGGTATATTTTTCAATCATCTCAATATTCCTCTCATTTTATATTTAAATCGTGCCATGGCTATTTACCAGCTGGGTGAACTCCGGCAATTTACTTAATCTCTTTCTCTCCGCCTAATTTTTCATATTTGAAAAATGGGAAAGATCATCTTAACCCTGAAATGTTGTTGCTAGGATCAAGTGAAAGAATATCCATAAAGTGCCTGGCCCCTGGGAGGCTCTCCTTAGATGACAGCTACTATTTTTCGTACTTTTAGAGAATACTTTACCCCTACCCTGCTCACGAGTGTGACATGATTGATGGTTTCAGCCATGGCCTTCAGTTCCTCCTGAACCTCCACTGGTACGTTTCCATCCAGTTCCAGTGACAACGCTCCTCTCCTTTTCGTTAGACTTTAATCAGTTACTTGAGGCCAAGGAAGGGATTCTGGGCCACTGGCCAGTGAGCAGGCATCACGGCTCAGTTTCTTTCTCATCCTATTTTTAGCTGATCAGACTTCTTAGTTCAAAACTTACCATCAAATTTAAGTCATTTTCAAGCCTCCTGATCATGTTTAACAAGTAAAAGCCTTTCAAGGGGCACGTTTTTGCAAGTTTGGCAAGTTTTATTTTTGCAAGTTTTGCTCACAATGTAAAGAAAAAGATGAAACGAAGGTGGGATTTAGGTGTGATAGCATTACTAAGTGCTAGGTAAGATTTACAGAGCCACCGCCCCTCCCAGCCCCATCAAAATATAATAGCAATTATTTGAACTTTGGATACAAATAGGGTCAAATCGATTTAGAGGAATTAAAATCACCTTATATTTGCATATTCGTTTAGTGTCTCCACTCCTGGAGAAACAAGAAATACTGAGATATTTCAGGTAAAGCTGTACTGTGTCGGCATTGAAGTTGCTTAAGGTGTTTCTGTTTTATTTTTAGCTAAGAAATTCCATATAAGTCTGGATAAAACTTAACCATTCAATTTGCCAAGTTGTCTGTTTTATTTCTAAAATAAATCATTGATATAGGGAAAATGTATAGATAAGTGTATAAATGCAAATCCCAATCAGTTGAAAGTTTCCCTCAAAGTTTGGTTGATTCCACATAAAACCTTAGAGCAAGTCTGTCCTAGCCCCAGAGCTTTTCAAAAGGAACTACAGGGGCCCTTTTATAATGAGGAGTTAGACTTTGGGCATTTCTTGAATTCCTTGGGGGTTTTCTTCATATTTTATTTGTATGAGAATTTTATTTATTTATTTCTGAATAGAATTTCCTCTTTTTTGGTCTCTAAATTACACTTTCATCTTCTTCTTCAAACAGCAGATTACTTTAAATATTTTAGAAAATAAACCTTCAGATGTGGCCATTTCTGGGTAAAAATTCTATTCCATTTGATTTGCCATGGTTAATAGAAAAACAGAAACCAACATTTACTGTTTATAATGCCTTAGGCATTGTTCTAAACAGGGTTTCTCAACCTCGGCACTCCTGAAATTTTGGACCGGATGATTCTTTGTTGTTGAGAGCCGTCCTGTACATTGAATACCGTTAAACAGCATCCCTGGCCTCTACCCACTTGATGCCAATAGCACACCTCCACCCTCCCTCCACCGGCTGTGACAACCACAATGTCTCTAGACGTTGTCAAATGTCCTTTGAGGGGCAGAATCACCCCAGTTAAGTACCCCCCACTGTTGCAGACACTTTCACATAGGTAGTTTTATTTACTCTTTACAACAGAGACTCTGAGAGTTTAGGTTATTTTCCAAAGGTCACATATTGGCATAGTGAGTGGGGTCCTGGGATTCCAATTCCAGCTGGTATAATCCCACAGTTCCTCTTCTTTTAGAGATCATGCTGGGAAAAAAGAACAGAGAAGAAAAAGGAGACATCTGACTTAGCTTCAAGATTTCTTAAAGCATAAAAATTATTCTGAGTGCTATTCTCTAATAATTTCTCTATCCTCAAACCTTACTCTCATCCCCAGGATGTGCTTTCAGCTGCCACCAACCCCCAGCCCTCCCTCCCAACAAGTATCTCATTTTTCCCTGAGAGATGGAAGTTGTCTAACGTGAGTTTTTTCCAGCTTTTTTCTCTTCATCTCAGAAGTCTTCCAACACCTAACCCATCCTTTACCATCCTTCTTTCTAAGCCCAACCCCTCTACCTGTGCCCTTGATCACACCCCCTCCCTTCTCTCTAACCTTGCTTCACGAATGATCCCTACAACAAATGATCCCTGTGACAAGTCTTCAGTTCTTCCCTAGGCCTGAGCACATGCTTCTCCCTTTGTGATGGTTACTTTTAAGTGTCAGCTTGAGTAGACCATGCATGGTACCTAGTTATTTGGTCAAATATTATTCTAGATATTTCTGTGAAGATATTTTTTAGTTGTGATTAAAAAGCAGTAGACTTTGAGTAAAGCAGATTAGACTCCATTAGGGGGGTGGGCCTCCAATCAGTCGAAGGTTGGCCTCTCTGGAAGAAGACGAATTTTATTTTTTAAAGGAGTCTGTCAGTGGATTGTAATGGTTATGCCTCAGGAAGTCTTGTCTCTATCATTTGCTTTTTCTGTTCCAGTGAAGTATGTTGTTAATCAGACTTCTTTGAAGATGAAATTCTTAGGACTGAAACTACAACTCTTGTCTGGGTCTTCAGTCTACCAGCCTACCCTGAAGATTTTGGACTTGCCAAGCCTCCATAATCACAGAAGCCAATTCCTTAAAGTAAGTCTTTCTCCCTGTATATACAAATAGAAATTTGTTCTATTTCTCTGTAGAACCCTAATATACCCTCCTTTCCTAAAACACCTTTTCCCTGGAGCTGCCTTGCATCTAAGCTCGCTCACATGCCCCTTCTCTACAAAGTCAACTCTACTATCCTCTCTCCTTTTGCTGGCTGCTCTTACAGTCTGCATAAGGAGATGCTTGAAATACTGGGACTTCTGCACTGAGAAACAAGGACCTTATCTATTTCATTGTTACATTTCCAAAATATGTCTAGCACAATAACTGGAATAGTGTGGGTACTTGAGCTTATTCATTTGAAATGTCAAATCCTTTCTCTAAGTAAGGCTGAAAAACAACTGAGAAAAATGTAACAATAAACATTTCCTTTGATATTTCTGGACTAAGATGTTTGAATTTGAACTCTGTTTATTAAAAACATTCTTGCTGGGTAATTTAGTCCTCTTTTTCTCTTAAAAAATGTTTTTCAGAGTTGCAGTAAAAGAGCAAGCCAAATGCATAACAAGGTCAAAGAAATCATTCCCCACATCCCAGTAGTGATGAACAGACATGTGGTGAGTGGCTGGTGGACACTGTTCTATTTTACTACAAGTTTAACCCCTTTGTTTCTGTCCATGGTATCTAGAATGTCCTTATAGACATTCTAGAACATTAGGAAGTTTTTGAATTAATTATTAAACTAGATTTTTTTAAAGTCAATAAGAAAAAAAAAGCAACAGGGTCAGAGAAGGAGTATTACTGCTGTTAGTGAAAAACAGTTATATCGGTTGAAGTTTTGACCTTTAGGCTGAAAATGAGAAAGTGGGTTTTAAAACAGGAACATATTCTTAGGGAATAAGAAGGAGCTTTGAAAAATTCAGTGGGAATTAACCACTGATTTTTTTAAAAAAATTTAGCAACACTCAGGGCACTCTAAATTGAAAAGAGAAAAAATATTATCCACAACAACAAAAACACCATAAATCAAACCACTTCTGCTTTTATATTTGTTTTATTTCTACAGTTCTTGACCATTTCGATTTATAATTTTTCCAACAATGTATTATAAATCTTTCAAACAAATCACTCTATCCATCTTATTTTTGTTTTAAATACACTTCAAAGAAAGTTGCAGACATCAGTATACTTCACTACAACCAAATGGGATTTGTTCCAGGTATGCCAGGCTAGTTCAACATTCAAAAAAATCAAATAATGTAATACATCACATCAACAGATTAAAGAAGAAAAATCATATAATCATATCAATAGATGCTGAAAAACATTTGACAAATTCAACATCCATTCATGATCAAAGCTCTCAGCAAACTAGGAATGCAGAGGAACTTCCTTAACCTGATAAAGAACATCTATAAAAGAAAAACCTATAGCGAGGACCGTACTTAATGATGAGAAACTAAATGCTTTCCCCCTAAAATTAGGAACAAGGATGTCTCCTCTCCTATTTAACATCATACTAGAAGTCCTAGCTAATGCAATGAGACAAGAAAATAAATAAAGTATACAGAATGGAAAGAAAGAAATGAAACAGTCTTTGTTTCCAGATGGCATGAATGTCTATGTAGAAAATACCAAAGAATCAATCAAAAAAACTGCTGGAGCTAATAAGCAATTACAGCAAAGTTGCAGGATACAAGATTACTTTCCTATATGCCAGCAATGAACAATTGGAATTTGAAATTATAAAAACAACACTATTTACATTAGCCTCAAAAAAATTTTTAAGAGATACTTAGGTAAAAATTTAACAAAATATATATAAGATCTATATGACAGAAACTACAAAATGCTGGTGAAAGAAATAAAAGAATATCTAAATAAATGGAGAGACAGTCCATGTTGATGGATAGGAAGACTCAATATCACCAAGATGTTAGTTCTTCTCAACTTAATTTATGGATTCCACACATTCTCAGTCAAATCCTGGAAAATTATTTTGTAGATATCAACAAACTCATTCAAAAGTTTATATGGAAAGGCAAAAGACCCATAAGAGCCAATACGACACTGAAGAGGAACCAAGTCAGGGGACTGACATTACCTGGATGAAGACAGTGAGGTATTGGTGAAATAATAGATAAACAGATCAGTAGAACAGAATAGAGATTCCAGAAATAGATCCACACAAATATAGTAACTGATCTTTGACATGGGAACAAAAGCAATTCAGCAGAGAAAGGATAATCTTTTCAACAAGTGATGCTGGAACTACTGGATATCCACATGCAAATCATCATCATCATCATCATCTAGACACGGACTTTACACTCATCCCCAAATTAATTCAAAATGGATTATAGATGTAAAAATGCAAAATTATGAAATTTCTAGAAGATAAAAAGGAGAAAATCTAGATGACCTTGGGTTTGGTGATGAGTTTTAGATACACATCAAAAGTGTGATCAGTGAAAGGAAAACTTGATGAGTTGGATTCCATTAAAATTTAAAACATCTGCTCTGTGAAGGACACCATTAAGAGAATGAAACGACAAGCCACAAACAGGGAGAAAATATTTGCAAAACACATCTGATAAAGGGCTGGTATCCAAAATATACAAAGAACTCTTAAAACTCAATAATAACGAGACAGCCAATTAAAACATGGGCAAACAATTTGGACAGACATTTCACCAAAGAGTACATACAGATGGCAGATAAGCATATGAGAAGATGCTCAATATCATATATCCTTAGAAAATTACAAGTTAGAGAATCCCCTGGCGGTCCGGTGGTTAGGACTCGGCACTTTCACTGCCATGGACTGGGGTTCGATCCCTGGTCAGGGAACTAAGATCCTGCAAGTAGTGTGGTGCGGCTAAAAAAATAAAGAAAAAGAAAATTACAAGTTAAAATAACCACTACACACCTATTAGAATGGCTAAAACCCAAAACACTGACAACAACAAATGCTGGTGAGGATGAAGAGCAACAGGAACTCTCAGTCATTGCTGGTGGGAATGCAAAATGTTGTAGCTACCTTGGGAGAGAGTTTGGCAATTTTTTACGAAGACAAACATAGGCTCCATAAATCCAGTCATGTTGTTCCTAGGCATTTACCTAAATGAGTAGAAAACATATGTCCACCCAAAAATCTGCACATGAATGTTTATAGCAGCTTTATTCATGATTGCTGAAACTTGAAAGCAACCAAGATGTCCTTCAGTAGGTGAATGGATAAACAAACTGTTATACATCCAAACAATGGAATATTATTCAACAACAAAAAGAAATGATCTATTAAACCATGAAAAGACACAAAGAAACCTTTAGTGCATATTGCTTTATGAAAGAAGCCAATTTGAAAAGGCTGCATATGGTATGTTATGGACGAATTGTGTCCCCCCAGAATTCAAATGTTGGAGCGCTAACCCCCAATTTGACTGTATTTGGAGATAGGGAATTTGGGGAGGTAATTAAGGTTAAATGAAGTCATAAGTGTGGGGCCCTAATTGGATAGGACTGGTGTCCTTAAAAGAGAGGAAAAGACACACCAGCACGCTCTCTCTTTCTCCGCCCACACACAGACAAGAGGCCATGTGAGGACACAGCAAGATGGAGACCATCAACAAGCCAGGAGGAGAGATCTCACCAAACACCAACCCTGATGGCACCTTGATATTGGCCTTCTGGCCCCCAGAACTGTGAGAAAAAAATCTGCTGTTTAAGCCACCCAGTTTGTGTTATCTTCTTATGGCAACCCGAACAGAGAAATACATGGTATGAATCCAAATATCAGCTATCTGAAATAGGCAAGACTATAGAGACAATAAAAAGACCAGTGGTTGCCAGAGGTTCAGGAAAAGGGAGGGAGATTTGAATAGGTAGAGTTCAGGGCATTTCTGGGACCGTGAAACTATTCTATGTGATACTGTAATGATGGGTACATGAGCTTATTCATTTGTCAAAACCCATGGAACATACAGCACAGAGAATGAGCCCCAATGTAAACTATGGACTTTAATAATAATGTACATTATTTAATAATAATGTATCAATATTGGTTCACCAATGTTAACAAAGGCACCACACTAATGCAAGATGTTAATAATGGGTGAGACTCTATGCATGAGTTATTAATACTTTCTCTGTAAACCTACTCTAAAAAATAGTTTATTAAGACTTTTAAAAATTAATATTCTAAATGTTAAAAATTAGCATCATGGATAACTACCAGTTTTTTCTTCACAGTTATGTGTACTTTAATATAGTACCTATGTTATCCAGTTGTCTGTCATGTTCTTGAAAGTATTTTTCTGGTTTGCTGTTGACATTTTAAAGTTAAGGGGTTTTTTTCTTTGTGTGTTTGTTTTACAGAAGACTAGCCCCAAGTCAACTAAGAATGTAGCATACTCGTGACCTAAAGATGACAAGGTTGGTCCGTTTTTTAAAGAAAAATAACATTCACCTCGAATACTTGAAAACACTGCATATTTAGTTATTTTCACATTTGCCATTAGTCTACCATGTGAAGAAGGTGAAGATAAGGAGAGAAGTCAGTCATCCAGATCCCCTTAGGAAGTAGTTGCACTTCACCAAGATGCGGCAAGCCTGCCTGCCAGCTAGGACCTTGCTTGAAGTGACGGTGGTTGCCAGGAACCATATATGCCCCAAATCTCATACACCCCTTTTTCCAGAGGCATTAAAGAAGGATTCTGAATTTGTTTGTATTGAGTATCTGCGAAACCTAAAGCATACATTACCCCTTCTAAGTAAATTCTCGGGACCACTCACCTTTTACTGCCCCCCTCCCCTCCTACTCTTCTTCCGCTATTTTTTATCCCTGGTCCTATGTTCCTATGTTCCAGCTTTCAATATCTGCTCTGCTCTCACCACTTCCTTTCTTCTTCCTTCTCGTACATTCTGTATCATTTTCTCCAATATATCTTTCAGTTTATTTTATATCATTTATTGTTAAAACCACCTATTCATGTTTTGTTTTGTTTTTTAAAATTCTTTTATTTCAGAGAATTTCAAAGTTCTCCAAACATACACATATACAAAATAGAAGAGTAAAATGAATGCTCATGGCCCCGTTGCCCTGCTTCAATAAATGTCTTTTTTCATTTATACTCCCATATTTTCTCTACAACTAAGTATTATTTGAAGCAAATCTGATATCTTTTTTCAAGACTGCTTTTATTTATTTATTTTTATTTATTTTATAATTTTTATTATTTATTTTTATAATTTTTATTTATTTTATAATAAATAAATAAAAGCAAGACTGCTTTTATTTATTTTTATAATTTTTATTTTAAATTATAAAAATAATTTTTATTTATTAAAATTTTTATTTTAATAAATAAAAATTATTTTTATAATTTTTATTTATTTATTTTTATAATTTATATATTTTTATATATATATATCCACTCTTTTTTAGATTCATTTCCCATATAGGCCATTACAGAGTATTGAGTAGAGTTCCCTGTGCTATACAGTAGGTCCTTATTACTTATCTATTTTGTATATAATAGGGTGTATACGTCAATCCCAATCTCCCAATTTATCCCTCTCCCCACTTACCCCCTGGTAACCATAAGTTTGTTTTCTACCTCTGTAACTCTATTTCTGTTTTGTAGATAAGTTCATTTGTACTCTTTTTTTAGATTCCACATATAAGCGATATCATATGATATTTGTCTTTTTCTGACTTACTTCACTCAGTATGACTCTAAGTCCATCCATGTTGCTGCAAATGGCATTATTTCAATTTTTTTATGGCTGTGTAATATTCAATTGTATATATGTACCACATCTTCTTTATCCCTTCATCCGTTGATGGACATTTAGGTTGCTTCCATGTCCTGGTTATTGTAAATAGTGCTGCAATGAACATTGTGGTACATGTCTCTTTTTGAATTATGATTTTCTCTGGGTATATACCCAGTAGTGGGATTGCTGGATCATATGGTAGCTCTATATTTAATTTTTTAAGGAAACTCCATGCTGTTCTCCATAGTGGCTGCACCAATTTACATTCCCACCAACACTGTAGGAGGGTTGGCTTTTCTGCCCACAGCATCGCCTCACACCAGTCAGAATGGCCATCATCAAAAAATCTACAAACAATAAATGCTGGAGAGGGTGTCAAGACTGCTTTTAAACACATGGCTATCTCTCCTTGATAGGCATTCCCTGGCCACTGCTTGTTTGTTCACCCTCTAGGGGATTCTATCAGAGCCTTAGGGTACAGTGAGAAAAGATCGGGAAAGTGTAACATACCAGGGCAGAGAGAAGAAGCTGACACTAGAGGTCTCGAAGCTATTGCCTCTCCTGGGAGTCATGTGACACAGTGATCAGTTTGTAATTAGAGTGTAGTAGTGACCTCTGTCATATGTCACCTGTTTTATTCTGCTCCTGGGACCACTCCTCTGGGCCCATGGCTTGTGGCTCAAGAAATTGATGCTCTGAGTCTCTTTATTGTATTTTTGTTGAAGTACTTTCAAGACAGACCTCAAATAATTCCTTCAGACACATTTCTGAGGAATATGAGCTCACAAGGAAACAAGGCATGTGAGCAAGATCCAGGAGACCGAGACCCACAGAGATTGCAGACATTGGAATTATTGGACATAACATTTTAAATAAGTTTGTTTACTATGTTTAAAGGAATAAAAGAGGGCATTGAAAATATGTGTAAGGATCAAGAGATTCATTTGTAAAAGACCAAGCAGATTTGAAAAAAGAACCAAATAGAATTTTCTTTGAAATGAGACTGTGATAACTGAAATTAAAAACTCGATGGATATTGTCATGGATGAGATAGTCATGCCAGAAACATTGAACCTAGATGTTATTAAACCTCTAATTCCAACTATCAGTTTACAGGTGTGAGAGGAACTAAACCACAGATAAGCAAGTGGCAAAATCCAAATTGTAGAAAATTCCACAGGACAAACAACTCATTAAAAAAAAATAGATTGCAAGGAGGAGAACAAATGGAGAAGAACCTATTGATTCAATAGCAACATAAAAGACATATTTACCAATTGCAATATTCATAGTTTGCTTGATTCGAACAACTTGTAAAAAATATGACATTTAGGATACAATTGGAAATTTGAATAGTTACTGGATGTTGAGCCTACCCAAGGATAATAAACGGTTATTGTTAATTCGGGGTGTGATCATGGTATAGTGACTTCGTGTAAAAACAGGAGTTACTATCTTTTATAGATACATACTGAAATACTTATGGGTTTCTGTTTTACTTGCACTGTGAACAGAGAATTAGCGTGATCAGTCATTCTGGTTCACCTAAGACTCTCCCAGTTTTAGCACTTAACCCTTTAGTCCCAGGCAAACCGGGATGTTTGGTCACTCTAGTCTAATGTCAGTTCTTTAAAATTGGTTGAGTTATCAAATTATGATTAGATTATCCCTGTTAATTATTTTGTTTCTTTGGATAGTCTTGAAATAAGTTAAAATCTGATACTTTTAATACGATTTTTTGGCGATTTTATCTTTATAATTCTGTTAAGTTTTGCTACACATATTTTGAGGCTCTATTTAAGATACATCGAAGTTTATAAATGTTCTATCTTCTTGAATCCTTTAATTTCCTTATAGTCCTCCTTTTGATCCCTATTAATGCATTTAATTCTAAATTTTATCTTATTATATTAGTATTGCTACATCAGCTGTCTTTAGTTAGTACTTGCTGGGTATATCTATTTTCATACTTTTATTTTCAACCTTTCTGGGTGATTTTCTGGTAATTTTGTCTCCTATATGTAGCATATACCAAGATTTTTTTTAATTTTAATTTTTTTATTTAGTAGTTTGTATCTGCTAATCCCAAACTCCTAATTTATCCCTCCTCCACTGCCTTTCCCTTTTGGTAACCATAAATTTGTTTTCTATATCTGTGAGTCTGTTTCTGTTTCATAGAAAAGTTCATTTGTATCATATTTTAGATTCCACATATAAGTGATATCACATGGTATTTGTCTTTCTCTTTCTGATTTACTTCACTTAGTATAAGTGAAGTAAACCATCCATGTTGCTGCAAATGGCATTATTTTCTTCTTTTTTATGGCCGAGTAATATTCCATTGTATAGATGTACCACATCTTCATCCATTCGTCTGTCGATGGACATTTAGGTTGTTTCCATGTCTTGGCTATTGTAAATAGTGCTTCTGTGAACACTGGAGTGTATGTATCTTTTCAAATTATAGTTTTGTCTGGATTTATGCCCAGGAGTGGGACTGCAGGATCACATGGCAACTCTATTTTTAGTTCTTTAAGGAACTTCCATACTGTTTTCCATAGTGGCTGCACCAATTTGCATTCCCATCAACAGTGTAAGAGGGTTCCCTTTTCTCCATACCCTCTCCAGCATTTGTTATTTGTAGACTTTTTAATGATGGTCACTCTGATCAGTTTGAAGTGATACCGCACTGTAGTTTTGATTTGCATCTCTTTAATAATTACCAACGCTGAACATCTTTTCATGTGCCTACTGGCCATCTGTATGTCTTCTTTGGAGAAATGAAGATTTATTTTTTTAAATTGATATGATAATCTCTATCTTTTGATAGGTGAAGGTAGTTCATTGAAATATATTAAAAATTTTCTTATTTCTACTATCTTAGTTTGGGTTTTCTGTTTAACCTCCTCTTTATCTATTTCCTTTTTCCTCTTCCTGTGTTCTCATTAAATGATAAACTTTTCTATATATGCTTTACATCCTCAGAGATTTTGTAAAATAAGGATTGTTTTTCTATTATGATTTTTGGTTTTATTTTTTAGTAGTTACCCTGAGCACAGCATGCCTTTGGCTTCAGCAGGGCTCTCACTCTTAAATGTCCTGCTTCTTTTCTGGTTCTTGGAAATGTTTATATTCTGTTGAGCCTGATTATGTCTTTGTCAGCCTCTCTTATTTGTGTTTTATATAAATTTCTGTGTAGAAATCATTGCTATCTTTTAGAAGTAAATATTGACCTTCAAAGCATTAACTTATTATTAACAACCTTGAGTGGAATTCAGCCATTCAAGCTACTCATTTCTTACATACAAGTTAAAGATCCTTTATTTTTCTTTCTCTTTTTGTATTTTAGATAACTCATTGTAAAAATTTTACAAATTTATACAGTTTATAGAATATTTTTAACATATCACATATTCAAAATGCAAAGTTACTTATTAAGGTATAATTTGTACAGAGTAAAATACACAAATCTTAAAAACACAACTTCATAAAATTTTACATATTTATAAATCTGTGTAACCACCACCAATCAAGATGTAGAACATGTCTATCTCCCCAAAAAAGTTCCTGTGGTATCTTCCCAGACAAAACCAACCTCTGAGGTAACCATTATGCTAACTTCTATCACTGTGGAAAAGCTTTGCCTATCCTAAAACTTCATATAAATGGAATCCTGCACTATATACTCCTTTGTATCTAGCTTCTTTTGCTCTCAATATCTTTTTCAGTTTCATCCTTATTGTTGTATATATCAGTGCATTCTTTTTTTACTGTTGTGTAGCATTCCCTTGTATTAACATACCATGACTTATTCATTTGTTTCTCTTATGATGAATACTTGGATGGTTTCTAATTTTTGACTATTATAAATTAATAGGCTATGAAGAGTCTAGCATAAATCTTTTTGTGGACGTAGCTGTGCCATAGAAGAGACACTTGTTTAACTTTGAATAGAAACAGCCAAAGAGCAACGTATGAGAGTCTCAATTACTCCACATCTTGCCAACACTAGAAACTGTCAGTCTTTAATTGTAGAATTACAGAGGGTGTGTAGAAGTATCTCTTGTTTTTAATTTGCATTTCCCTGGTAAGTAATGTTGTTGAATAATTTTCTTATGCTCGTTGACTATTTAGATATTTTATTTTGAAAATTATCTCCTAAATCTTTTGCCTTTTTAAAAATTAGGTTGTTTGCTCTATTATTATTGAACTGTAAGAGTCCTTCATATATTCTGGATACAAGTCCTTTGTCAGATATATGTTTTTCCAGGATCTGGAGTGCCTTTTCACTTCCTAAAGAGTATCTTTTGATAAGCAGATTTTTAGATTTTGATGATGACCAATTTATCAATTAAAAATTTTTATGGTCAGTGCTGTTTGTTCCCTGTTTTAAAAATCTTTGTCTATCTCAAGGTAGCTTTAGCTTTCAAATTTGCACTTGATCTACCCAGAATTGATTTTTGTGTATGGTGAGAGATAGCATCAAATATTATTTTTTTTCTGTAGGAATATCCAGTTGCTCTAGCAGCATTTATTAATAAGACCATCCTTCCGCTTTGAAATGCATGAGTGTCATTGTTGTAAATCAAATGACCAAATATATATGTGTTTATTTCTGAACTCTCTCTTTAGATCTATTAATCTTTTTGTCTATCTTTTTGCCTATACCTCACTATCTTAATTACCAAGACTTAGAGTAAGTTTAAAATCTGTTAGTATATAGGTCTTCCAACTTGGTTCCTTTTTTCTTTTTTTTTAAACAGTTTTGGCTAGTCTATGTCCTTTGCATTTCCCAATAAATTATAGATCAGATGATTGATCTCTATGCACAAAAAATTAAGCCTTCTGGGATTTTCATTGGAATAGCATTAAATTTATAGATCAATTTAGGGATAATTGATATCTTAATAATAACAAGCCTGTGGTATACCTCTCCATTTATTTAGGTCTTCTTTAATTTTTCAGAGCACTGTTTGATAGTTTTTAGCATGTACATCTTGCACACTTTTTGTTAATTTACTTTCCTTTTCTAGTTTCTTGAAGTGGAAGCTTAACCCCTTGATTTTAAAACTTTCTTCTTTTCCAGCATATGTGTTTAAACATATAAATTTCATACTAAGCATTGCTTTACTTACGTCTCAAAATTTTGCTAATTTGTGTTATTATTATTTGTTCAAAATAGTTTCTAATTTACCTTGTGATTTCTTCTTTGACCAACAGATAATTTAGAAATGTGTTGCTTAATTTCCAAATATTTGGATGATTTCTAATTATTTTTTGTTACTGATTTCTAATTTAATTCCATTGTCTTTGCAAAACATATTTTGTATGACTTTGGTCCTTTGAAATTTATTGGGACTTGCTTTATAGCCCAGAATATGGTCTATTTTTGTGAATGATTTTTGCACTTAAATAGTATGTGTTCTTTTTTTCTTTTTCATGGTTGTTGGCTATAATATTCTTTAAATGCTTTATTAATGTTGGATTAGGTCAGATTATTCATCTTATATATTGTGACTGATTTTTGTCTGCCTGTTCTATCAATTACAGCGAGATATGTTCTCAAATATCCATTTCTAATTATGGATTTATCTATTTATCATTTTATTTCTGTCAATTTTTACTTCCTATTTTGAATGTATGCTATCAGGCATATACACATTAAGGATTATTATATCTTCCTATTGAATTGACCCTTTTATCCTTATTAAATGCCCCTCTTTTTACCTGGGAATACTTTCTGCCTTAAAGTCTACTTTGTCTGATATTATAGCCAGAGCTATAATTTTTATAAATATAAACTTAATTTTTAAGCTTTTTGTGGTTAGTGTTTCCATCTAATATGGTATTCATGTTTCTAATAATTTACTTTCAACTGTTCTGTGTCCTAATATTTAAAGTTTGTGTCTTATAAGAATATTCTTGGGTCTGTTTTTTAGTCAGTCTAATAATATCTGCCTTTTAGTTGGGATGTTTAGTCCTTTCACATTTAATGAAATTACTGACATGGATTTAAGTCTGTCATCTCAGTATTTGTTTTCTATTTGTCCCGTACACTTTTGCTCTTCCTTTAATGGATTTTTTTTGGATTAATCAAAATTTTCCCTCCTATTTTATCTACCTTCTTATACTAACTGGAGATGTTTTGATGATGTAGGGAATAAATTACTAACTCAAAAACCTTGTGCACCAAAATTCACATAGTCACAGTTCTTACCTTTATACTTTTACATTGTGGTTATTATTTTTTTTCTATGTGAAATGATTTGGTCTCCTATTACAAGGTATATGTGAGTGGTGCATATGTGTAAGGGTGTGTGTGGGGGGAGGTATGTGTTATGCATATGTGAATGTGTTGCATATGTGAGTATGTGTACAAATATGTATGCTTGCACATGTGTCTGCATGTATAGTGTGCCATGTGTGTGTTGCCTTTAAATCCTAAATATCTAGGTGATGAATTTTAAGAGCACATTTCATAATTTAATGATATCACTTCATTAATTTCTGACTACCATGAAGTAATTCATTAAATGACAACAGCCTGGTCTATCAGAATAAATGGTTCTGCCAAGCTGTTTTAGCTTGTAAGCCAGAATTTAACTCAAGTATTTGAAGAAAAAGGTTGTGCATTCATCAAATCTCTCAAGGGGCAGATATGAATGATGTCCTAATTTAATTCAGTATGTATTTCCATAAAATCCTACAATAAAATTCATGAAACATAGTAAGATATCATGTCAGACACTTCTAGCATTGGAGAAACATATGCTGTATTGGTTTCATGTCAGCTTTCTTTTTTTGACTGATTTCTTAAGGAAATACCTTCCTCTCCCTCTGGTAATATGCTTGAACTTTGTTTGGAAAGCCTCAGGGGAAGGGAGGTTTGGGGCAGAATGCCTAGAGAACTTATTTCCCTTGGTGATTGATATGATCCAGGCTTACAGCATGCAGGTATGATGCAAGTCTGTGCAAGTGTGGAGATTATGTTTAACCAAGGGTTTTCTTGGTGAAGGGGTAAAACTGAACTCTGGGAAATTTTGAGAAATAATTCTGTGAGGTAAAATTGTAACTAAGGTCTCTTTGATGTGGCTAAGTTCTTCTCTATTAGCAGTAATTATATTAATTTCTTTTACCTTGATTTTGGTACTGTGAGAAAGACAAAAAACCGAAGTCATCCATTACATGAATTCACACTTTTTAAGCACTTGTAATCCTGCCAGGCACCATGGGTAATCTAAAATGAAAAAGTCTGGGTTACTGCTTAAGGAAGACACAGTCAAGTAGAGGGAGCTACAATATGAACACAAATAACCATAGGATAAGGTAGAAAGTGACATGCACCTTAAATTTGAAAAACAGAGGCTGGGATTGATCAAAGAATGCCTCAGGAAGGAGGGGACATTTGAGTTGGGCCCTAAAAAATGGGTAGAAATTTGATAGCCACTGATGAAGTGAACGGTGTTTTTAGGGGTAGACACATGGTCAAATGTACAGGGATGGTTTTAGGGGAAAAGGAACAATTCTGTTTTGTTGGTATATAAAGTACATAGGAAAGCAGTAATAGACAATTCAGGAAAGATAAGATAGACTGTGCCGAGGAGAGTGTTAAAGGTTATTATCATTATTACTAAACAATTACTTTTTATTATTCCCCTCACTATGTGTTAAAAATAGGACCAGCTGCTGTGTAGACATGCAGAAGAAGGAAACATGGTCTCTATGTGGATAGAAAATAAAATACAGTTCAGTTCCTCCAATTTTGAATTGTCTCCACTCTTTTCAACATTACAAACATTCTGGTTTTTAAAATGCTTTGTTTATATTAATATTTACTTATGTTTATATTTAATTATATTAAATTTATACTTACTATCATTTTTATTGGCATTAACTGGAAAGCTGGTTCAAATAGCAAAATAGTTTTCCATTGACCTGCTGCTCATGGCTACTTTCATCAGTACCACCGGCCTATAGTCCCTGTTACTTATTGAGCTTTTGTCGGCCAAGGGCATGGAGATTTCCAGAACATTTGTTCTCTTTCCTTAAATTTTAAGCATGCAAAACTTCAAAAATACTAACCAGTCTTTAACGTTAAACATCTAGGATATGTATGACCACTACTTAATAATTCCCCAGACATTGACCTTCTATTCTGTTCTCCCTAGCTCTAGTGTGTGGTAGGTGGAATATAGAATCTCATTTTTTAAAACTTATATTTATTTACCAATTACCAATAAGACTGAACATCTTTTCCTATATTTATTTTACATTCAAATTTCTTATTCCATGAAATGACCCTCTGTCCTGCCCTTTGATCTCTCTATTAAAACATTTGTCTTTTTTGTTTGTTTGTTTTGTTACCTTTTTTCTTTTAGAATTTTATTTATATTTTTATACAGCACGTTCTTATTATTTACCCATTTTATACATATTAGTGTATATATGTCAATCCCAATCTCCCAATTCATCACACAACCACCGCTCCCCTGCCCCACCACTTTTCCCCCTTGGCATCCATACGTTTGTTGTCTATATCTGTGTCTCTATTTCTCCCTTGCAAACCAGTTCATCTGTACCATTTGTCTAGGTTTCACATATATGCGTTCATATACGATATTTGTTTTTCTCTTTCTAACTTACTTCTCTCTTTGTGACAGACTCTAGGTCCATCCACCTCACTACAAATAAATCAATTTTGTTCCCTTTTATGGCTGAGTAATATTCCATTGTATATATGTGCCACATCATCTTTATCCATTCATCTGTTGATGGACTCTTAGGTTGCTTCCATGTCCTAGCTATTGTAAATAGAGCTGCAATGAACATGTGGTATATGACTCTTTTTGAATTATGGTTTTCTCAGGGTATATGCCCAGTAGTGGGATTGCTGGGTCATATGGTAGTTCTATTATTAGTTTTTTAAAGAACTACCATACTGTTCTCCATAGTGGCTGTATCAATTTACATTCCCACCATCAGTGCAAGAGGGTTCCCTTTTCTCCACACCCTCTCCAGCATTTATTGTTTGTAGATTTTTTTATGATGGCCATTCTGACTGGTGTGAAGTGATACCTCATTGTAGTTTTGACTTGCATTTCTCTAATAATTTGTGATGTTGAGCAGCTTTTCATGTGCTTCCTGGCCATCTGTATGTCTTCTTTGGAGAAATGTCTATTTAGGTCTTCT
>NC_041224.1:4185195-4203298 GCF_002837175.3 Physeter macrocephalus | reverse complement strand
TATTAGAGACTGTCTTTTCTCCATTGTATATCCTTGCCTCTTTTGTCATAGATTAGTTGACCATAGGTGCATGGGTTTATCTCTGGGCTTTCTATCCTGTTCCATTGATCTATATTTCTGTTTTTGTGCCAGTACCACATTGTCTTGATTACTATAGCTTTGTAGCATAGTCTGAAGTCAGGGAGCCTGATTCCTCCAGTTCCATTTTTTTCCCTCAAGACTGCTTTGGCTATTCGGGGTCTTTCATGTCTCCACACACATTTTAAGATTTTTTCTTCTAGTCATGTAAAAAATGTCATTGGTAACTTGATAGGGATTGCATTGAATCTGTGGATTGCTTTGGGTAGTATAGTCATTTTCACAATATTGATTATTCCAATCCAAGAACATGTTATATCTCTCCACCTGTTGGTATCATCTTTAATTTCTTTCATCAGTGTCTTATAGTTTTCTGCATACAGGTCTTTTGTCTCCCTAGGTAGGTTTATTCCTAGGTATTTTATTCTTTTTATGGCAATGGTAAATGGGAGTGTTTCCTTAATTTCTCTTTCAGATTTTTCATCATTAGTGTATAGGAATGCAAGAGATTTATGTGCATTAATTTTGAATCCTGCAACTTTACCAAATTCATTGATTAGGTCTAGTAGTTTTCTGGTGGCGTCTTTAGGATTCTCTATGTGCAGTATCATGTCATCTGCAAACAGTGACAGTTTTACTTCTTCTTTTCCAATTTGTATTCCTTTTATTTCTTTTTCTTCTCTGATTGCCATGGCTGGGACTTCCAAAACTATGTTGACTAATAGCGGTGAGAGTGGATATCCTTGTCTTGTTCCTGATCTTAGAGGAAATGCTTTCAGTTTTTCACCATTGAGAATGATATTTGCTGTGGGTTTGTCATATATGGCCTTTGTTATGTTGAGGTAGGATCCCTCTATGCCCACTTTCTGGAGAGTTTTTATCATAAATGGATGTTGGATTTTGTCAAAAGCTTTTTCTGCATCTATTGAGATGACCATATGGTTTTCATTCTTCAATTTGTTAATATTGTGTATCATACTGGTTGATTTATGTATATTGAAGAATCCTTGCATCCCTGAGATAAATCCCACTTGATCATGGTGCATGACCCTTTTAATATGTTGTTGGATTCTGTTTGCTAGTATTTTGTTGAGGATTTTTGCATCTATATTCATGAGTGATATTGGTCTGTAATTTTCTTTTTTTGTAGTTCCTTTGTCTGGTTTTGGTATCAAGGTGATGGTGGCCTCATAGAATGAGTTTTGGAGTGTTCCTTCCTCTGCAATTCTTTGGAAGAGTTTGAGAAGGATGGGTGTTATCTCTTCCCTAAATGTTTGATAGAATTCACCTGTGAAGCCATCTGGTCCTGGACTTTTGTTTGTTGGAAGATTTTTAATCACAGTTTCAATTTCATTACTTGTGATTGGTCTGTTCATATTTTCTATTTCTTCCTGGTTCAGTCTTGGAAGGTTATACCTTTCTAAGAATTTGTCCATTTCTTCCAGGTTGTCCATTTTATTGGCAGAGTTGCTTGTAGTAGTCTCTTAGGATGCTTTGTATTTCTGTGGTGTCTGTTGCAACTTCTCCTTTCTCATTTCTAATTTTATTGATTTGAGTCCTCTCCCTCTTTTTCTTGATTCTGGCTAAAGGTTTATCATTTTTTTTATCTTCTCAAAGAACCAGCTTTTAGTTTTATTGATCTTTGCTGTTGTTTTCTTTGTTTCTATTTCATTTATCTCTGCTCTGATCTTTATGATTTCTTTCCTTCTACTAACTTTGGGTTTTGTCTTCTTTCTCTAGTTCCTTTAGGTGTAAGGTTAGATTGTTTATTTGAGATTTTTCTTGTTTCTTGAGGTAGGCTTGTATTGCTATAATCTTCCCTCTTAGAACTCCTTTTGCTGCTTCCCATAGGTTTTGGATCATCATGTTTTTGTTGTCATTTGTCTCTAGTTAGTTTTTGATTTCCTCTTGTATTTCTTCAGTGATATCTTGGTTATATAGTAACGTATTGTTTAGCCTCCATGTGGTTGTGTTTTTTACGTTTTTTCCCTGTAATTAATTTCTAATCTTATAACCTTGTGGTTGGAACAGATGCTTGATATGATTTCATTTGTCTTATATTTTTTTTTGATCTTCTTTCTCTAATTGCATTAGGTGTAAGGTTAGATTGTTTATTTGAGATTTTTCTTGTTTCTTGAGGTAGGCTTGTATTGTTATAAACTTCGCTCTTAGAACTGCTTTTGCTGCATCCCATAGGTTTTGGATCATCGTGTTTTCATAGTCGTTTGTCTCTAGGTATTTTTTTATTTCCTCTTTGATTTCTTCAGTGACCTCTTGCTTATTTAGTAATGTATTGTTTAGCCTCCATGTGTTTATGGTTTTTACGTTTCTTTTCCCTGTAATTGATTTCTAATCTCATAGCATTGTGGTCAGAAAAGATGCTTGATATGATTTCAATTTTCTTAAATTTACTGAGGCTTGATTTGTGACCCAAGATGTGATCTATCCTGGAGAATGTTCCGTGTGCATTTGAGAAGAAAGTGTAATCTTTTGTTTTTGGATGGAATGTCCTATAAATATCAATTAAATCTATGTGGTCTATTGTGTCATTTAAAGCTTGTGTGTCCTTATTAATTTTCTGTTGGGATGATCTGTCCATTGATGTAAGTGAGGTGTTAAAGTCCCCTCTATTATCGTGTTACTGTCGATCTCCTCTTTTATAGCTGTTAGCAGTTGCCTTATGTATAATCTCCTATGTTGGGTGCATATATATATTTATAATTGTTATATCTTCTTCTTGGATAGATCCCTTGATCATTAGTTCCCATGAGGTTTTGATATAGCAGTCTATATATGTACAGTGTTGTTTTAAGTTGCTGGTCTCTTTCCCACTTAGAGAAGTTCCTTTAGCATAGGTTGTAAAGCTTGTTTGGTGGTGCTGAATTCTCTTAGCTTTTGATTGTCTGTAAAGCTTTTGATTTCTCCGTCAAATCTGAATGAGATCCTCGCCAGCTACAGTAATCTTGGTTGTAGTTTCTTCCCTTTCATCACTTTAAATATATCATGCCACTCCCTTCTGGCTTGTAGAATTTCTCCTGAGAAATCAGCTGTTAACCTTATGGGAGTTCCCTTGTGTGTTATTTGTCATTTTTCCTTTGTTGCTTTCAATAATTTTTCTTTGTCTTTAATTTTTGTCAATTTGATTACTGTGTCTTGGCGTGTTTCTCCTTGAGTTTATCCTGCCTGGGACTCTCTGAGCTTCCTGGATTTGGGTGGATATTTCCTTTCCCATGTTAGGGAAGTTTTTGACTATAATCTCTTCAAATATTTTCTCGGGTCCTTTCTCTCTCTCTTTTCCTTCTGGGACCCATATAATGCGAGGGACCCCTATAATGCGAGTGTTGGTGCATTTAATGTTGCACCAGAGGTCTCTTAGGCTGTCTTCATTTTTTTTTCGTCTTTTTTCTTTACTCTGTTCTGTGGCAGTGAATTCCACCATTCTGTCTTCCAGGTCACTTATCCATTCTTCTGCCTCATTTATTCTGCTATTGATTCCTTCTAGTGTATTTGTCATTTCAGTTATTTTATTGTTCATCTCTGTTTGTTTGTTCTTTAATTCTTCTTGGTGGGGACTTCCCTCGTGGCGCAGTGGTTAGGAACCTGCCTGCCAATGCAGGGGACACGGGTTTGGGCCCTGGTCCGGGAAGATCCCACAGGCCACAGGGGCCACTAGGCCCATGCACCACAACTGCTGGGCCTGCACTGTGGAGCCCACAAGCCACAACTACTGAGCCCGCGGGCCACAACTACTGAAGCCTGCACACCTAGAGCCCGCCCACCGCAACGAAGAGTAGCCCCCGCTCTCGGCAACTAGAGTAAGCCCACGTGCAGCAACGAAGACCCAACACAACCAAAATTAAAAAAAAAAATTTCTTCTAGGTGTTTGCTCTTTAATTCTTCTAGGTCTTTGTTAGACATTTCTTGCATCTTCTCGATCTTTGCCTCCATTCTTTTTCCGAGGTCCTGGATCATCTTCACTATCATTATTCTGAATTCTTTTTCTGGAAGGTTGCCTATCTCCACTTCATTTAGTTGTTTTTCTGGGGTTTTATCTTGTTCCTTCATCTGGTACATAGCCCTCTGCCTTTTCATCTTGTCTGTCTTTCTGTGAATGTGGTTTTTGTTCCACAGGCTGCAGGATTGTAGTTCTTCTTGCTTCTGCTGTCTGCCCTCTGGTGGATGAGGCTATCTAAGAGGCTAGTGCAAGTTTCCTGATGGGAGGGACTGGTGGTGGGTAGAGCTGGCTGTTGCTGGTTGGCAGAGCTCAGTAAAACTTTAATCTGCTTGTCTGCTGATGGGTGGGGCTGGATTCCCTCCCTGTTGGTTGTTTGGCCTGAGGCGACCCAACACTGGAACCTACACGGCTCTTTGGTGGGGCTAATGGTGGACTCTGGGAGGGCTCACGCCAAGGAGTGCTTCCCAGAACTTCTGCTGCCAGTTTCCTTGTCCCCACGGTGAGCCACAGCCACCCCCCGCCTCTGCAGGAGACCCTCCAACACCAGCAGGTAGGTCTGTTTCAGTCTTCCCTGGGGTCACTGCTCCTTCCCCTTGTTCCCACTGTGCACACTACTTTGTGTGTGCCCTCTAAGAGTGGAGTCTCCGTTTCCCCCAGTCCTGTCGAAGTCCTGCACTCCAGTCCCGCTAGCCTTCAAAGTCTGATTCTCTAGGAATTACTCTTTCTGCTTCCAGACCCCCAGGTTGGGAAGCCTGACGTGGGGCTCAGAACCTTCACGCCAGTGGGTGGACTTCTGTGGTATAAGTGTTGTCCAGTTTGTGAGTCACCCACCCGGCAGTTATGGATTTGATTTTATTGTGATTGTGCCCCTTCTACCGTCTCATTGCGTCTTCTTCTTTGTCTTTGGATGTGGGGTATCTTTTTTGGTGAGTTTAAATGTCGTCCTGTTGATGAATGTTCAGCAGTTATTTGTGATTCCGGTGCTCTTGCAAGAGGGAGTAAGCGCACGTCCTTCTACTCCGCCATCTTGAACCAATCTCCAAAACATTTGTCTTTTTAAAAAATTGATCTGTAGGACTAGCTACATGTTTTAAATACTAATCCTTTATCAGGTATATGCCTTATAATAAATGCAGTCATTTTGAGGTTTGTCTTCATTCAATTTATGGTATCTGCTGATGTACAGAAGTTTTAAATCTTAATTTAGCCTAGTTTATGAATCTTATCCTTAATGATATGTAGTTGTAAAATCTTGCCTAAAATCATCCTTTCCTAATCCAAGATCATAAAGTTATTTTCCTATATTTTCTTCTTAAAATTTTAAAGTTTTTCTGTTCACATTTACATCTTTTATTCACCTGAAATCTGTTTTGGGGAATGATATAAAGCAGAGATTGAAATTTAATTTTTCAGTATGGACAACCAGCTCTTCCAGCATTCTGTCCCCAGGAGTCGGTAGTTCCTCTGTTAGATAACAAGCTTCCATATATGTGGATCTATTTATATACTGTTCATCAGTCCAGTTGCTCTCTCCCTGTACTAACCTACTCTGTCATAAAGCACACTGTCCTAATTACAATAGCTTCAAGGTATAAGATACATGATTTTTTTTAATTTTTAAATTTTTTATTGAACTTTAGTTGATTTACAATGTTGTGTTAGTTTCTGGTGTGCAGCAAAGTGATTCAGTTATATATATATATATTTTTTTCTTTTTCATTATGGTTTATTATAGGATATTGAATATAGCTCCATATGCTATACAATAGGACCTTGTTGTTTATCTATTTTATATAGAGTAGTGTACATCTGCTAATCCAAAACTCCTAATTTGTCCCTTCCCAACCTGCTTTCCCCTTTGGTAATCATAAGTTTGTCTTCTATATCTATGAGTCTGTTTCTGTTCTGTAAATAAGTTCATTTGTATCATAGTTTAGATTCCACATATAAGTGATATCATATAATACGTGTCTTTCTCTTTCTGACTTCATTAAGTATAATAATTTCTAGTTCAATCCATGTTGCTGCAAATGGCAGTATTTCATTATTTTTCATGGCTGAGTAGTATTCCAGTATATATAATGCAATATATATCCCATCTTCTTTATCCATTCACTCATCGATGGACATTTAGGTTGCTTCCATGTCCTGAATATTGTAAATAGTGCTGCTATGAACACTAGGCTGCATGTATCTTTTCAAATTACAGTTTTCTCTTAACATACAAGATGCATGATATTTTTTAAAGTGGGTCCCTTTTGTTCTTCCTAAAAATTATTTTGGCAGTTCCTGGCCCTTTGCTCATTCACATGGACTTTAGGGTAATATGGTTCAACTTTCATCAAAAGTAAAAGCCCATTGGGAGAACTGATATCTTTATGTTATTGAGACCTCCCATGCAAGAACATTTATTTCTTTATTAGCTTTCAACAAGTTTTTCATCTTTCTATTATAGATGTCTTAGACACTTGTCAAAGATTTATTTGTAGATAACTTGCATGTTTTGTTGCTGTTATAAATGATATCTTTAAATGTTATATTTTTGAACTATTTGTTGCTGGTATGGGGGATGCAGTTGGTTTGCATAATCATTTATCTGTTGGTTCCTTTGGATATTTTTATGTAGAAAAGCATATAAGTTGAAAATAATGATGGTTTTATGACTTTTTTTCTCATCTTTATATCTCTCTTAGTTACATAACAGCTATATATTATATGTGTATATTACTATGTATAATATAGTATATGGTATACAAATATATAGTATACAGTATATGGTATAGTATACCTATATATATGGTATTACTATAGCAATATTATATAATAAAATACTAATTATATATATTATATATAATTATATATACAGACACTATAAGTAGAAAAGGGCTAACTTGTAAAGGGCTATCTGTGATTATTTTTAGTGGTAAGTCCAGCAGCTGGTTTAAGTAACTGTATTCAATAATTTACTATTAGAATTAGACCTGTAAATACATTTCAGTATTTGCCTGAAATAAAATTGAATATGCTGTTTATCAGGATCCATTAACTTAGGCTCCGCACTGTAAGTCAGTTTTCCAGAAATGGTAATAAGTTTGTATTGACCCAATACAACTTTTCCACTAAGTTTTCCTGAGGACCAAAGACATAGTATTACTTACTAAGTATAAAAGTATAATGCAAAGATCTGGTTGCAGATCCCCCAAATCAGCGGATTCAAAGCATGGACATTATTAAGGGCATACACATCATGTGCCTTTACACATTTCACATTAAAATAAAACGTTAAGGCATGCTTTTCAAAAATTATTTTTAACTGCCTTTATTGACCAACTGCTTTTCCCAAGCACGTCAAAAAAAATCATTCGCTTCTACTGCTGACCAGGGCTACCCTGGGGTCATAATTAGTACACTATTGATTGACGTAAAGTCTAAGCCGCAGACAAAACTCCAGTCTTCAACATTGCCTCTCTCGTCTGCTTAGCTCAGCAGCCAGCCACAGACATGTATAGAGGAGCTTTGTGCAAGCACCGATTATCAAAAGGCTGTGCTTTCATCCACACCATTAATTTCTGAAACCGGAAGACAGCATGGTGAGTGCCCTGACAAACACTACTACAGAGAATCCCAGGACAAATAATCCTAGGAAAGATCAGCTCCTCTAGGATTGAACGGATCTTCATTTCTTGACCTGGGCACCTGTAGGGTGTGTCAAGTATAGTACGAGGGTAAATACTAATAGTGCTTTAGAGGTAGACACTACCTTTCATCACAGAAGTTCACATTTTTCATTACATGCTTTCCTTTGTCCTGACAGCACTGCAATGGGATACATAGTAATTAATTCATGTTTTCATTTTCAAATAGGGACACCACACACAAAAGGAGCCCACTTATTTACTCAGATTTTCCTACGATTCTACCAGTCCCAGTCTTACTTAATCTCCTCCACCAGGCACACATATTCAGAAAGTTCTGGTGCCGTCAGGTTCACCAGACCCTGCTTGTGACCCTCCACCTGTTTGCTGTCTGCTGCTGTCTCTCTGGGGATGATGTGAAACAGCTGTTGGCAACTTTATCTCCTCTAGTGTTCTTCCTCCTGCTTAATCCAAGCAGGACAGAGGTAGCGAATGGAGAGAGAAGCACTTCAGCTAAAATCTCATTGCCCCGACTGCTAACTGGTACAACTTTGCAGTGTTTCCAGAGACTATCTTGTGTTATCAGCATCATAATGACAAATACATTAAACTGACTAAAAGGACTCTTTGAACTCTAACTAGAATGGACAAGTTATATGTTACAGGGGGTTCTACGAATTATGTTCATTAAGGTTATTCTCTGTGACGGGTTCCATGGGATTGTCTAAATGAAAATGACTTGGGCTTAGAGCAGACATAATTAGGAGGGAGAGGAAATGCTGAGAACTTTCTAAATCGGTGTGAAGACAGTGGTAGAACAAAAGACTAAGAGCTGGGAGGAACATTGGAATTCATCTAGTCTAAATGCTCATTTTCCAGACTAAGTAACAGCCAACATGTTTCTCATCAGGAAGACCACTGGCGTTTGGGCAGGACAGTTCTTTGCTCTGAAGGACCGTCCCACACATTGCAGGATGTCTAGTATCCCTGGCACCTGCCCACTAAATGCCAGGAAGCGCCAGTCATTATGACAACCACAGTTCCCCCGCCAGCTTCCCAGTGGGCCCTCCCAGAGGGAGCGGTACCCTCGCTGTTGAAAACCTCTGAGCGAAATTGCTCAGAGACAACCAGGAAACCCGTGCTAACACAACTGACTCACTGACAGCGCTTCGGAGACTTTAACGTGTGTGAGCATCAACGAGGGATCTTGTTAGAAATGCACACTCTGACTCAGGAGGTCTGGGGTGGACAGTGAGATTCTGCATTTCTAACCAGCTTGTAGGTGATGCCAAGACCATGAGTTTGCAGATCCCACTTCGAGTAACAAGGGTCCAAATGAGAGGACGTCTGAACTCTCTTGGTGTCCTTACCAGTTCATTTACCACCCAGAGTTGTGGCTTCGGAATTCCACAAATGGTACCTGCTCTCTGTACAAGCTTCTCAGGAGATCGGCTCTAGCTTTGTCTTGGGGACTCTGCGTCTGATTCTTCTCCTGGGTGACCTGATGGCAGACTCTGCCTTGACCTTTCTGCACAGCAGGCTTCAGACTAATTTTTTGTTTGTTTCCAGAGCCTGATTTTATGTAAGTCCCTCTCTTGGAGTCTCATACCCTCACCTGTCCAGCTGCAGCTCCTGGAAGCCCAGCTGAGACCAAAACCAAGGCTCCCGCTTGCTAGCTGAGCTGGCGGGGGTAGGTGGGTTCTGGGAGAGCCTAGGAGCTGTCATTTGTCTCAGTGACAGAGCTGCCCAGAGCCCGGGTTTCCTGACTCCTGCCCAGAGAGGTAGTCCATGTTCTCCTTTCCCTTCTATTCCTACCATTAAGTGAAACTGTGTATCACTCGGTATATCTGTTTAACTCACCAGGAAACTGCCACCTACTCTGCTTTAGCAAGGAGGCTCCTCATGGACCAGCGTCCTGGTTGAAGTGCAACGTTGAGAACTCTTGCAACGCAGAACAAATGGTCTAATGAGAAGTAAGTTCCCACAGGCATTGTCATTGATTTTTTTTTTTTCCATTCCTAGAACTTGGAAGTAGCTGATGGGGAAGATTTGGAGATGGTTTCACCTCCACTGGTGATAAAACAAAGAGCTATAAAGGAATTCAATTACTAGTCACAGAAAATCAGCTCTATATTCTCCCTTATCTTTTCTGGTTCCCTCCATCCCTTTGCAGCCAAAGGAACAAGCCAGAAGGCCATCCATGTGGGTGGGTAGGCATTTCATGGGGAGCAAGCTTCTCTGAAACTCCGTAATATCTGTCTTAGCCTGGGTTCCCCTGAAACCAGAGTCTGAGACAGATGTTTGCATGATGGTAGATGATTCGAGAATGGAGATTCCGTGGAGCAGCAGGGCAGGCGGAGGAAGTCAAACAGAAAGTGAGGGGGAGAAAAATAAGGATAATTATCAAGTCAGCCCCTGGCACAGGTGACGGTGCTGGATTCCTCCTGGACCCCATGAACTGACTTGAGAGCTCTCTAACTAGAGGACAAAAGGAAGAAGCGTTTACCTGTCACTTCCCACTCCCCACTGGCCAAGCGTGGGCCCACAGGTTTTGACTCCCCTGAACTTTCAGGTTTTGCAGGTGTGAGCGTCCAGCAAGTTCCCAGAGGACCTCAGAGCTGGTCAAAGTCTGTGAGGAAACCTAGAGCGGGAGGTGGGGTTGAGTGGAAGTGGAAGTGGTGCCTCAGAGGCAACGATCCTTGAGACAGTGGAGGATACCGGAAACAGTTCTGGGAGTCCTGGGAAATGGAGGTATCCCCCTCGAAGTGTCTTTGGCAGGCCAAGCACTGGCTCTTGTTTTTATATGAGAGCTGTACTTTCTGAAATTCATGCCTCCAGCCTGCACTCTGTAACCCTGCATTGTCACAGCAAGGGCCCAAACGGGGAGTCTGGAAATTTTAGAGAATTACAGACAATTTAGACCATTTCCCAAGGGTTGGTTTCTCATCCTCAACTTTGAGTTTGGGAACACCGACCGTAAAAACAGCTTTGGAAAACTGGATATGTACATGCAAAAGAATGAAGTTGGGCCCTACTTACACCATAGACAAAAATTAGCTCAAAATTCATCAAAGACCTAAACATCAGAGCAAAAACTATAAAACTCTTACAAGAAAACAAAGGGGGAAAACTTCTTGACAGTGGATCTGGCAATTATTTCTTGGAAGTAACACCAAAGACAGGCCAAAAAAAAAAAAACACGTAAAAATAGATAAATTGGACTACATCAAAATTAAAAATTTCTATGTACCAAAGGACTCCCAACACGGAATAGAAGAAAATATTTGTAAATCATATATCTGATAAGGGGTTGGCATCTAGACTATGTAAAGAACTCCTACAACTCAACAACAACGAAACCAACAACTCAGTTTAAAAATGGGCAAAGGACTTGAATAGATACATCTCAAAAGAAGACACATAAATGGCCAAAAAGCACATGGAAAGATGCTTACCATAACTTATTAGGGAAGTGCAAATCAGAACCACAATGAGGGGCTTCCCTGGTGGCGCAGTGGTTAAGAATCCGCCTGCCGATGCAGGGGACGCGGGTTCGTGCCCCGGTCCGGGAGGATCCCACATGCCGCGGAGCGGCTGGGCCCGTGAGCCACGGCCGCTGAGCCTGCGCGTCCGGAGCCTGTGCTCCACAACGGGAGAGGCCACGGCAGTGAGAGGCCCGCGTACCGCAAAAACACACACACACACACACAAAAACCACAATGAGATGCCACCTTATACCCATTAGGATGGCTACTGTATTAGTTTGTTATGGCTGCTGTAACAAAAGACCACAGGCTGGGTGGCTTAAACAGTAGAACTCTCTTTTCTCACAGTTCTGGAGGCTGGAAGTCCCAAGGTGTTGGCAGGTTTGGTTTCTTGCGAGGCCTCTCTCCGTGGCTTGCAGATGGCAGCCTTGCACTCTTTCCTCACCTGGACTTTTCTCTGTGTGTGCACATCCTTGGGTTTTCTCTGGATGCCCTAATCTCCTTTTCTTATGAAGAGACTAGTCGGATTGGATTAAGGCTCACCCTAATGGCTTCATTTTAATTTAATTACCTCTTAAAGGCCCTATCTCAAAATATGGTTACATTCAGATAATCATATTGGGACTTCAACATACGAATTTTGAGGGCACGTAATTCAGCCCATAACCGCTGTTTTCAGAAAAACAGGTATTGGCGAGGGTGTGGAAAACTTAGACCCCTTGTGCATTGTTGGTAGAAATGTTAAGTGATGCAGCTACTGTGGAAAGCAGTAGAGTGGTCTTCAAAAACTTAAAAATAAAATTACCTTATGATCCAGCAATTCCACTTTTGGGTATATACCCAAAAGAATTGAAAGCAGGGTCTTGAAGAGATTTTTGTACACACATGTTCATAGTAGCATTATTTACAACAACCAAAATGTGGACGTAACACAAGTGTCCATTGAGGGATGAATGGATAAACAAAATGTGGTATATATGTACAAAGGAGCATTATTCAGCCATAAAGAGGAAAGAAATGCTGACATGTATTATAACATGGATGAACCTTGAGGACATTATGCTAAGTGAAATAAGCCAGTCACAAAAAGACAAATACTGTATGATTCTACTTATATATCACAGTCAAATTCATAGAGACGGAAAGTAGAATGGTGGGTGCCAGGGGTAGTGGTGGATGCGAGGGCAGGGAGATGAATGGCGAATTGTTGTTTAATGGGTGTAGAGTTTCAGATCTGCAAGTTGAAAGAGTTTTGGAAGTTGGTTGTACAATAATATGAATGTACTTAATACCACACTACTGAACCGTATACTTAAAAATGGTTAAGATGGTAAAGTTTATGTTATATATACTTTGCTGAAATTGAAAGTAGATAAAACAAAATAAACAAATAAAAATATCTATGGAGGTGAGAGAGGAGGAAAGCCATCAGAAAATGGGCAGGGAGTTGGATAAATGGATGAACTAACATGAACAAGTGGAAATTTTTAAGCTCTTATAAAACTGTTTCATTACTACATGGAGGATGATTTAAACTACTGAATTTTGCTGATACAGACATAGCTGTTAAGAAATCTGCTGCAAAGGCAGGAACGAACGCTGTAAATCTTGATCTCTTCCCCACGCTTTGCTCCTGAGGCCATGCTACACAGTGCTTAGAAGCAGACAATGCACTGCAAGGGCAGTGAAAAGAAGCGTCCCTAGGGGTTCAGGGGCCCTCTAGCTACTGCTGCACATCTACAGTGTTCTCTTTAGGCACTGCTGGTGCAGGAGCCTAAAGCACTTTGCCAGTAAATTAGCGATGAGAACAGCATAAAGATGTCAGCTTGCGAGCCATTCAAGCAAATTGAAAAATCTGGAAAGATGGTTACACTGGTGGTAGCTGTTAATGCACAAAGTCATACCTCTAATGCTAACCTTATGTTACCTAACATACAATCATCTTTGACAGCCACCAGAAACCAAAAGTCATTGCTTGTGTAACGCAGCAGGGAAGTGGGAAGGACAAGACCCTTAAAAATTTTTTTTTTATGTTTTGAACGGACTGATTTTGCATTTGGATTTTGCTGATGTCTCTGCCCTCTGCCATTTGCTCGTAAGATTTTACAGATACTCTGTAATCTTCTCCAAAGATGTAAGTCAGATAGTATGTAATTTACTTTAATTATATATTATTAACTTTTAAGTTAATCAATTTTTATAAATAGATAAGTAATGGGTTTTCTGACTGATAAAGTTATTTTATAATATACACAATAAATGTTAGCATTTATGAAGAGTCTAAAACAGATGACAAAGCTCAGAATGAAGGGAAGAGAAAGTCACTAAACACTTCAGTTCCTACTACATGCAGAGTTGTTACTATGTGTTTTTGTTTAAAGCAGTTATTCCCATTGTTTTAAAAGTTCTTTATGACCTTAGTGTTAGGAAAGATTAATCTCATTTAGCAGAATAAAATTTTTATATAAAAAGTAAAATCCAGTTTCGAGCACTGGTTATTTTTTTTTTTCGAGCACTGGTTTTGAAGAGACACAAATGTACTTGAGCATGTACAGATAACAGTAACTACAATGGAAGGGTCTAGAATCATTTTATGCGCTAAATGATTAACAAAGCTAGCAATACTAACTTAGAGAAAATTTGAGAGACAGATGTTCATGTTAAAATACTTGAAGAGTTATTGGGTAAAAGATAAATTATATTTCTATGACATCAAAGGTAGAAATATGGCTGCTGGATAGAAATGAGACTAGAGAAACATTTTGGCTATTATAAAGATAAAAGTTCCTACAGTTAGTAGGAATTTTTTAAGTCACATACTAAGGTCTACAAAATGTAATTTTTTTTTCTAAGTCTAACAGATTTTATCTCAAGTCCCCAGCTGTAGGAAAAAAAAAAAATTCATTTCAAGACAAATTAGATCAGTTCAAGATTCCTCAGAAAGGGAGACTTTTTCTTCCTGCAAATGCACCAAGCCGTGCGCCAGAGCACAGATTGGTCAGGGAGTCACAGGCTGGCCACTCACAAACCGTAGATGACGGGTCCTCGGGGGATGGGGCAGTGGTGGCTCCAGCTCCGCGGGGCTTTCTCTAGTTGCAGCGAGCGGGGGCTGCTCTTCGTTGCGGTGCGCAGGCTCCTCACTGCGGTGGCTTCTCATTGCGGAGCACGGGCTCTAGGCACGTGGGCTGCAGTAGTTGTGGCACGTGGGCTCAGTAGTTGTGGTGCACGGTCTTAGTTGCTCCACGGCAGGTGGGATCTTCCCGGACCAGGGCTCAGACCCGTGTCCCCTGCACTGGCAGGCGGATTCTTAACCACTGTGCCACCAGGTAAGTCCCTTTCTAACTTTTTTTCAGGTGGTCCCCCCCCCAGCTTTATTGAGGAATAACTGACACGCAGCATTGTATAGGTTGAAGGTGTAGAACATAATGATTTGACTTACATACACCATGAAATGATTGCAGTAGGTTTAGTGAACATCCATTGTCTCATTTAGATACAGCATAAAAGAAATAGAAAATTTTTTTCCTTGTGATGAGAACTTTAGGATTTCCTCTCTTAACAACTTTCATTTATAACGTACAGCAGTGGTATCGTCTTGATCATGTTGTACATGATACCCCTAGTACTTATAACTGGAAGTTTGTATGTTTTGACCACCATGATCTAGTTCACTTTCCCTCCACTCCCCCTTCTCTCGTAGCCACAGATCTGATCTCTTTTTCTATGAGTTTATTTGTTTGTTTTTGAAGTATAATTGACTTACAACAGATATATATTTTAATTGCATTTTATAGGTGATGAAAGTGAGGCTTACAAGATTAACATCATCAATATCACAGCTTTAAAGAAGCAGAACTGCGATCTGAAACTCTAACTGCCTCATCCAAAGCTTGTAAGTTAATATTTTTGGTTCTACTCTGTGCCCCCAACTGGTGTATGTATTAGGAATAAATCAGCTTTAAACCACTATGCTCCCTTAGAACAGACGGTGTCAGAGAATTGAAAATTCTTGATCACCTGAGACATTCAGGCAAGAATAGAAGACTTTTGGCTGAGATAGTTTCTATTGGACGGTAATCTGTAGCATTCATTTCAAACCAATAAACCATTAAAGCTTGAAGGAAATAATCATTTAATCCAACCACCCATGACTCAGAAGCATAATTTTCCTCACAATTCCATAAAATGCTTATCAGACTTTGGGTGCCTAGTAATATTTATGAAACTGCACTAGTACTAAGACTGCCACAGAAAGTGGGTGTGGTTATACTTCAGCTGAGCACAAAGCCAATGAAAAAGACCCCTCTCCAAATGAACAGCTCCAATGTCTGAACAGTGTTGGTTGAATTCTAGAGTTGCTTGACCTGTTGTAGGGTAATATTCAATCTCATAAAAAGGAGAATTTTCCAGAGTCTATGAGCCATGGAGATTGGGCGTAAGCAAACCATGGCCGAACTGCCTACTGATTGCGACAGGCCCGGCCTGACACTCTTTGGGGATGTGCCATGAGACTTGCTTCAGTTACACGGTAATCATAAAAGGCTTGATGTGTCATAGGTTCACATGAGCCCTAGGAGCAATTCTACCCCACCCTCCTATCTCCAGAAGTGAGTGACAGCTAAGAGTCACTGCATTGACTACAGTTGTTGCAGAGCAAGGCAGGAATGCTCTGGGAGATGACTGATACTTCTGCTGTCTGCCTTTACACTAGTGAGTGTACTGTTTCTGTTACGAGCATATGGAGCACTAACTGATTTGAGAAATCGACAAAGACTTTTGAAGATTATAACACCATGAAACATAAAACATAATGGCAAGGTCTCCCTCCCTGGCCCCCTGATATTTATAAGTGTGACTAAGGGCCCATTTGAAAATACAGCATGTCAAATGCACATATGTAATGCATAATAACAACTACCATCAAATGTAATAAATACCATAGACAACTCTATTCCCCTCATCTGCCCATTTGCCTAAAATGTTGCCATTTTGTGTTCTGTGTTCCTTGACTCCTAAAGGTAATGTGTGTAAATATGGTTTATGTGTTGACGGCTCCCCACTGGACATCTTGAACTTGAACCCTTTCCTGAATTCTAGATTTTTACATGCAGGGCCACCTCCCCAAACCTATTTTCCCCTAGAAATATCCCTCAAGCCATGAATCAGTGTCTCCCTTTCCCTACATCGAATCCATTGACAAGTCAGTTCCCCTTTCAAATATATCCTGAATCTGTTCATCTCTATTCAGTCCGTTCATCTCTTCAGTCTTTTCCTTTCTACTGCTACCACCCTAGTACAAGCTTCCACCACATTTTCTCCAGAATTTTCTAATACATTCAAAGCTGCTCTCCTGTTTTCACTCTTGTCCGCTACCATTCTTTTTACACAAACAACCAAAGTGATTAAAGATAGATAGATAGATAGATCGTTAGATAGACGGACGATAGATAGAGATTGTCTACTTTGTCTCACCAGCATTTTAGGCTCTTCAGGGTGATGCTATTCCCTATCTATCTATCTATGATGTTCTCACTCCCCTGCTTAAAATCCTTCCTGAGTTTCCACTTCACTTAGAATAAAGCCCTAACTCCTCACCACTGCCTCTAAGGTCCCATGTGACCTGGCTCTCTTCCACATCTCAGCCCACTCCCTGCTAATTCACTGTGCTTCAGGGACTCCTTTCTGTTCTGTAAACTCACCAAAACTATTTCCACATCAAGGCATTTGCCCATGTGCCCTCTGTCCAGAATGCTCTTCCCCCAGATCTTTGTGTGGCCACAGGATCATTCAGACTCCAACTCAAATGCCTGTTCAGAGAGGTCCCCTGAGCTCTACACCTAAAGCAGATACCTCCCGGCCCGTCACACTCTATCACATCACCCTGCTCGGACTAACTTACAGTAATTTTTTATAAAATGTTCTAACATCTTATTTCCTTACTCACTTACTGTCTGTCTCCTACCATTAGAATGTGAGCCCCCTAAAGTCAGAGATCTATTTGTCTCATTCACCACTGTGTCCTCCGGGCCTAGAACAGTGCCTAGAACGTGGTGTGCAAACAGTGAGTATTTGTTGAATGATTTGGCTTTTCCTTAGAGCACAAAGTGTGTTTCAAGGTAAAATACCTAGGTGGGGTACCGAGTCCGTTTGCTTACTTACAATAAAAAATGCAACCCAAAGACAGAGATAGCAGAGGCCTCGTCATTTGCTTTTCTAATAAACTCCTTTCTCAGCATCACCGTCCACTGCTATGAATTACATTTCTGTCTCCTGGGCATTAGTGATAACAGACATCTCAATTTCATTGAGACTGACTCTTGCTTTTCACAGAAAGCATAAGTCTGGACAATTAGGTATTGTAGAAATAGTGAGAAGTTAACAACTTTCATTTTATTCTTCAAGGCCTCTTCTTGACTAGGCTTCAACCTTTGCCTCTAAGAAATGTAACTTTTAGCACAAGTGGTTTTATCCATCCCTCACACTAAGAGACTTGAACAAACACTAACATAATTTCTCTTAGCTCAGGGCTGTGTTCCTAGGATGACAACCCCAGTCCCCTTAAGATGCCATGCCTGGGAAAACTCAACACTGCCTAAAGAATTTATTGTTTGTTCTAGCAAAAACCTGACAATAGGCCCCTGACCTCACTTTTCTTAGAGCATTGACTTTAGAAAACATGCTGTTGTAAATCCTTTCTCTGTCTCTTTGAGATTGTATCTTCTACAACCCAGGAATGTCTTTGTCAAGGATCTGGGAGCCATCCATTTATTTTTTTTAATTAAAAAAAAAAATTTCCCCGCAGTGGTTGCGCGTCTGCCTGCCGATGCAGGGGAACCGGGTTCGCGCCCCGGTCTTGGAGGATCCCACGTGCCGCGGAGCGGCTGGGCCCGTGAGCCATGGCCGCTGGGCCTGCGCGTCCGGAGCCTGTGCTCTGCAACGGGAGAGGCCAC
>NC_041224.1:4176250-4185089 GCF_002837175.3 Physeter macrocephalus | reverse complement strand
CTCCCTGTGCTATGCGGCTGAATGGATAAAGAAGATGTGGCTCCATTTGGCAATGGTATATTACTCAGCCATAAAAAGAAATGAAACTGAGTTATTTGTAATGAGGTGGATAGACCTGGGAGCCATCCCTTTAAAATGCAATCATCAAGCCCAGGGTGCTTGTCTCCCGGACCCCGTGGGAGAATAGGAGCCTACCTTCCATAGATGCCAGTTTGCAGACACAGATGGCCTAATCACATTGACCAAGCCCCCCTAATGTCCTTCAGTGATTCTCCTGTAGCACCTCCAGCATTTAAAAAGCCTCATGCCTTTTGTTTTGCTGAGTTTAGTTCAGTTCTATTATAGTGAAGTCTCTCTCCCCTACTGCAGTAG
Organism: Physeter macrocephalus; assembly: GCF_002837175.3. Classification (NCBI taxonomy): domain Eukaryota; kingdom Metazoa; phylum Chordata; class Mammalia; order Artiodactyla; family Physeteridae; genus Physeter; species Physeter macrocephalus. The sequence continues at coordinate 4,184,717 of NC_041224.1, read as the reverse complement.
CTCAAGTGAAATCTTTCTTGCTACTTTTAACCAGAGTCTGGTGAATAATTTCTCTTTAACATCATGAACTAGCTCGTTATTCTGTGTGGTATATTTGGCTCTATTTTAGTGTGGATGGATTCTCACAGGTTGTGTACTTCGTCTCGCCAGCATTTTACGCTCCTCAAGGTGAAGCTATTCCTCAGGAATGGTTATAAACACCGTCTTCACTGGGCTGGGAGATGGACTCAAGGGAGAAACTAGTGATGAATTTCTATCTAAAAAAAGGAAAATGATTGAGCTACGCCCTGAAGCAATGCCCAGACACCTATGTCCCCAAGCCTCTCTTGAAAATCTAAATTCAAGCCACTCTGCATTCCTTTTATTATGTCACTTGGGTCTTGCAGTCTTGAATGACTGTGGGGACTCTAAGTTCATCAGACAGTTGGATATGGGGTCTGTGGCTCAGGAGAGAGATTTGGGCTTGGAGACACAGAGCTGAAGCAATGAACTTTCACCTATACATTGAGTAGATAAAGATTACTCAGCAAGAATGGGTTGACTGAGAAGAGGGCCAATGACAAAACCTCCCAGGACATACCAATATTTTCAGAAAGGGTGGAGGACTGTGTTTCCCAGCTTTAAAAGAACAGAAATTTATTGTCTTACAGTGCTGGAGGCTTTAAGTCCAAAATCAAGGTGTCAGCAGGGCCATGTTCCTTTTGAAACGTGTAAGGGAAATCTTTCCTTACCTCTTTCTTGCTTCTGGTAGTTTGCCAGCAGTTCTTGGCTTTTTTTTTTTTTTTTTTTTTTTTGGCTTGAAACTGCATAACTCGGCTATCTGCCTTCATCATTATAGGTTCTTCCTGTGTATCTCTATGTCTTCATATGATCATCTTTTTGTAAGGACACCAGTCAGACTGGGGCTCCATCCTACTGCAGTATGACCTCATCTTAACTAATTATATCTGCAATGGCTCTATTTCCAAATAATGTCATATTCTGAGGAAATGGTGGTTAGGACATCAACGTATCTTTTTGTGGAGGGAAGAAGAGTTCAATCCATAATAATAACTTCTTTACATACCATAACTATAATAAGAAAATAAAATTAAAAGTAGTAGGAATGCTAAATATTGAATTTGTAAAATATTTAATATCAGATTTTGTTTGAAATGGATATATTTTCCTTCTAATTATATATGATCTCTTCAATTTTTTTTTTTCTTCCGAATCCCTTTGAAGGAAGCCATGGGCAGTAGAATATACAACATGGCTTGGATACACAGCACAGCAGGGTGTAGATAAGGAGATAATTTTCCCCACATCTTGGGGAAAAGAATGAAATGTATTTCTTTATGAACACTATTTTAAATATATAAACTCACAACATTCTCCAGGAGCTAGAGCCCAAGAGCTCCCACTAGGGATCCATCATCCATCAGAAGCAGTCTCTAGGGAGGGGTAGGGAGTTCCTCCATGGCCGGGAGAGGCTGCAGCGGCCCCCGCCTTTGCTGGGAATGTGAGGCAGTGACAAGCAGCAACGAGGGAACAGATCGGGTGGCAGCAGTTTGGGGCAGATCTTCAGCATCTTCCTCACAAATACCTGGTAGGATCCAATTGGTGGCCTTGCCAGTGGGGCCGGAGAGGTGGAGGGAGGCTTTGCCTTCACGGAGGCAGAGAATTTGCTTGAAGGGAAAGAGGCGGGGGTGATGAGGAATGGGGGCCCACAGAGTCTGCAATCTTGGCGACTCAGCTGGACCACAGCCATGGCGTCGGGAGCAGGTTAAACCTGGCCACTGTCAGCAGGAGGGTGCGGAGCCCAATCACGGACAGGTTTGGGAAGTTTAGGTTCATATCTGTTGCAAAGTGTTTCTCTCCCAACTTGGTATCACAGCGACTTTCAGAGCGGGAGTAGCCCTGGTTGGAGGTGCTTTTGTTGCTGCTCCAGGCCAGGGGCCTGCCGCCCCTGGGATCCGTGGTCCTCCTGTGCAGCACAGTTCTGTTGGAACTGGACGCGGTGGCTCTGTGACTTGTGGCACTTTGGCTTGAGAATCAAAATCAGTGAAGAGGTAGATGGAGGTGTTGCTGGATTTCGGGCCTGTCGGCTGGCACAGGGTAAGATCAGGGCTCTGGATAATACATGCCATTTAGTCTTAAAACAGACATGGTTTCTTTCCTCTGCTCAGGGAATTTGATTCTCATATTCTTGAGTATTACCAATGGTGAGAAATGTTCATGCAAATAGGTAATAAAAATTTTTATAACCACTCAAAAACGTATGACGGTTAAAATTATATTGTACATAAAGAATCCATCGGCCCTTCCTTTTTTTTTTTAAATATTATGACTTTATTTTTATTTATTTATTTTCTTTTGGCTGCGTTGGGTCTTCACTGCTGCGCACGAGCTTTCTCTCATTGCAGCAGGCGGGGGCTACTCTTTGTTGCGGTGCGTGCTCTCGTTGCGGTGGCTTTTCTTGTTGCGGAGCACGGGTTCTAGGCGTGCGGGCTGCAGTAGTTGCGGTTCATGGGCTCTAGAGCGCAGGCTCAGTAGCTGTGGCGCACGGGCTTAGTTGCTCTGCGGCATGTGGGATCTTCCCGGACCAGGGATTGAACCCGTTTCCCCTGGGTTGGCAGGTGGATTCTTAACCACTGCGCCACCGGGGAAGTCCCGGCCCTTCCTTTTTTTTTAAAATTTCATTGACAAATGTAATAGTAAATTTCCTGAAAATGAATTTTGAATCCAATCAAATTTTCTCTTTTTTAATTGAAGTATGGTTGATTTACAATGTTGTGTTAGTTTCAGGTGTACAGCAAAGGGATTAAGTTATGTACACATATATATCTATTTTTTTCAGATTCTTTTCTCTTATAGGTTATTATACAATATTGAGTATAGTTCCCTGTGCTATACATTAGGTCCTTGTTGATTATTTCTTTTATATACAGTAGTGTGTATATGTTAATCCCAAACTCTCAATTTATCCCTCCCCCTACCTTTCCCCTTTGGTAACCATAAGTTTGTTTTCTATGTCTGTGAGTCTATTTCTGTTTTGTGTATAAGTTCATTCATATCATTGTTTTTATTTTTTTATTTTAATTTTTTAATTTTTTAATTTAATTTAATTTAATTTAATTTTTTTGCGGTACGCGGGCCTCTCACTGTTGTGGCCTCTCCCGCTGCGGAGCACAGGCTCCGGACACGCAGGCTCAGCGGCCATGGCTCACGGGCCCAGCCGGTCCGCGGCATGTGGGATCCTCCCGGACCGGGGCACGAACCCGTGTACCCTGCATCGGCAGGCGGACTCTCAACCACTGAGCCACCAGGGAGGCCCTGTATCATTTTTTTTAGATCCCACTTACAAGTGATATCATAACGATATTTGTCTTTCTCTATCTGGCTTACTTCACTTAGTATGATAATCTCTATGTCCATCCATGTTGCTGCAAATGGCATTATTTCATTCTTTTTCATGGCTAATATTCCTTTGTATAAATATACCGCATCTTCTTTATCCATTCATCTGTCGATGGACAGTTACGTTGCTTACATGCCCTGGCTCCTGTAAATAGCGCTGCAATGAACATTGGGGTGAATGTATCTTTTCAAATTATTGTTTTCTCTGGATATATGCCCACGAGTGGGATTGCCAGTCAGATTTTCTCTCGATGAACAAGCCTGCCTTGTTAGGATGGTCATCCTGCAGCTACCCTGGAGACTACGAAAAGTGGAGTTGGCACTCATATACCTGAAGACTGAATTTGGTCCTCTGATTGCTGCTCCCATAAGAAGGAACCCCTCCCTACCGGCTTCCCCACCACTGCCAGCTATAACTTGAGCTGTGTACTCCCTTCTTTGGGCTGCTAAAGTTGATGTGCAACTTGGCCTTGGAAGTGAGTTCCGTGTTGCTGGGAAGGAGAGAGGCACACTTTCAGATCCATTCTTCTTAGTGGCCTTCATAGGATACAGAATAAAAGTGCTTGTAATGGCGGCCATCAGCTAGGAGGTTCTGTACTTCCAGGCACCGTCTGGGTAAAGCAATCAGTATCTCTTTGCTTTTTCTGCCTGTTGGAAAGCTCTGAGGTAGAGGAAGTTAAGTCCTTAAATGGGCAACTAGTTAAGCAAGAGAAAAAACAAAGGAGTGTGGCGTCCCAGAAACCAAGGAGAGTGTAGCCCACAAAGTCAAGTGCTGATGACACTCTTGGAAGATAAGGACTGAAAGGTTTCCACAGAGAGGTCGTGGGACTACTATACTCCTCCTTGGGGGGAGTAGTTTCAGTCAGTGATAGGAGCCCAAGCATAAACTGCCACGGGTTACAGAGAATGGCAGTGAGAAGTGGGGCTGGTAGAGGCAGACATCTCCTTTACAAGCTCTGCTTACCGCTCAGTGTCTCTAAGCTTCCTAGCTGGTTTTGTTTTGTTTTTGTGAAGTGGGCAAACATTAAAACCCATTCCCACAGGATTGTTGGGAGGTTTGAAAGAATTAACATGAAAGCTTTCTGAAAATTATAAAGCACCAGAAATGTGTATCTCTACATTAGCAGGTATCTTTAGTTCTAATGAAAGTTTGTGATTCCTCCATGCCGACCCCTATTTCCACCTCCACCCCCAAAAGCCATATCTTTTCAAATCTAGCTTTCTTTTTTTTTTTTTTAAAAGGGTGGTGGGCTTCCCTGGTGGGACAGTGGTTTAGAATCCGCCTGCCGATGCAGGGGACATGGGTTCGAGTCCTGGTCTGGGAAGATCCCACACGCCACGGAGCCGCTAAGTCCGTGAGCCACAACTACTGAGCCTGCAGGCCACAACTGCTGAAGCCCGTGCCTAGAGCCCAGGCACCACAACAAGAGAAGCCACTGCAGTGAGAAGCCGGCGCACCGCGATGAAGACCCAATACAGCCAAAAATAAAAACAAATTAATTAATTAATTTTTTTTAAAAAAAGATGGTGAACCAGGAGCAACAGCTGGGTGGGGTCAACATTTCCTGATCCCCCTTTGGTGCCCAGGTGGTAATGGAAGGACATGCCCTGGGGTGTCATGAAGAAAGGAAAGGAAATCCCTTCAAAGAGCTGTCTCTCTGCAAACTACTGGATTTACTCTCTAAAAAGGAAGTGTTTTTGTATTAATAGTGATTCAGCTTTGGCAAAATGCTGAGAAGAAGCCAACAGACACGATGATTAATTCCTTGAACTGTGCAGAGAATATAAACTGGAAGAAGGGCTGGGAGTGTAGATTTGGGCTAGAAGTGGCCTTGGCTGGGCCTGAAAATCCTAATGGAAACAGATCACTGGAGGGACCCACCTGAGAAGCCAGCCCCACCATTCCAAGCCTAGGTGGGGCTTACACTGATGTTCAGCTAGAGAAAGCGTATGTTCCAGAAGAAACTACTCCTAGATCAGAAAGCTTGGCTTCCTTTCCCGTCGTGTTTTCATGGTACAGCAGTTAAGCTGGGTAACAGGTCTGTGTAGCGTTGAAGCAGTATCAGGCATAGCTACATGTAACTGTAATTCTGTACCCTTCAATCCTGGACTTGTATTTACCTTTGCACTCGAGCCATTTCACCTTGTGCACATAACTGTCTGATTGCCTAGGTAGACCTTTCAACAGGGGGTTGACCTTAGGAAAAGAATATCAAAACTATTTTCAGTATAAACTAAGACAGTAGTTTGAATGAGTATTTTCATTTTCTGAAAACTTCCTTCAGAGCAAAATTGCACCAAAGTGAAACAGGCAAGAAAGATTTTATTCAAGGCTATTGCGTTAGGGAAGATCACTGGAGAAGGGTAGGTTTTTTAAGGGTTGGGGGAGCTGGAGAATGTTAGGGAAAGTCATAGGCCATCTGTGTTTGCTAAGTGGCTTTATCCAAAGGAAAAATAAACTCCTTGTACCTTTATGACAGGAGGTAGTTTTGCAACTTGGAAGAAGGTACCCACTGAATTTAGACTCCTACCCTCCCAGGGAACTGGGAGATAAGAGGTGCTGTCTCCTTTGATGATTACATTTTAAAGAGATAGCTCCCAGGTCATGGAGAAAGATATTCCTGGATTGTGAAACTGGCAAGAGAGTCTTTAAAGGGCATCTCAAAGGGACAGAGAAATAATTTACAAGTTTTCTAAAGACAGTGATCTAAGAAAAGGGAGGACGGGGACCCGAGAATGAGGAAGAAGCCTATCTGAAGTTTCGTCTGGCTGAAGGAGATGTTAAGGCCACCTTAGTCCCTGGTCACGTGATAAATGATCATTGAGCAAAAATTATTTCACTATTAAATCTAATTACTCAATTGTATATCAACTCCACTGTTGTTTTCTTCAGTAAAATTGCCATCTGTTCTCACTGTTGCAAGCCTCCAATTAGCACTGTGCAGTAGAACAATCTGCAACGATGGAGATGTTCTGTAGTCTGCACTGTCCAACTCAGTAGCCACTGGCCACATGTGGCTGCTGAGCACTTGAAATGTGGTTAGTGTGACCATGGAAGTGAATTTTTAATTTTAACTGATTTAAATTTAAATAATCACACGTGGCTAGTGGCTGCCATATTGGGCCATGTAGCCTCCAAATCTATCTCACCCTCATTTTATCAGCAGAAAAAAATGCTATCAAATGTAACATCTATGACGGTATCATTCTTCAAGGAAGAATTATCAGTGGAGTATAGGGATACTTATACTCACTCTGCAGGATGCTGGTAAGAATGAAGCCAGGTACTGTATGTAAAAGTGCCTAGCAAAATGCTGAGTGTAAACTAGGTACCCAACAACCTTAGTTTCCTTTTCAGTCTCCTTCAGGGGGCATGTAATGAATCGCGGCAGGGTCTTCACCATTTAGAACTTAGCGATACGGCCTTGATTGTGTGGGTGTTACAGGAGCAGGTGTGTTATTGTTCGTCACCGTTACAAGGCACAGATGCTCTTGCTGTTTTGTGATCTACAAGATGTTACTTAATCTTGGAACCAATCTCCTCTTTTTATTGCCTCAAATAAAAATGCCAAAGCTTAAAATTAGACATTGCAAGCATTTGTTCTTCTCTTTCTGAAATACCGTATGCACATATATATGGAATCTAAAAAAAAAAATGGTTCTGAAGAACCTAGGGGCAGGACCGGAATAAAGACGTAGAAGTAGAGAATGGACTTGAGGACACAGGGATAGGGAGGGTGGGAGGGAGGGAGACGCAAGAGGGAGGGGATATGGGGACATATGTATATGTATAACTGATTCACTTTGTTGTAAAGCAGAAACTAACACACCATTGTAAAGCAATTACACTCCAATAAAGATGTTAAAAAAAAGTGCTAAATTCCTTAACTTGAAAAAAAAAAAAGAAATTGCAAGCATTTGAGTTACTCTCAAGACATTTAATATTATCTATTATTGCATAATGTTATTGATGCACTCTTTTCCTCAGAGGAATTAAAGCAAACAAAAACTAGAAAAATACTATATCAGAACATCCATACTGTGAAGATTCCTCTGGTGTAAAAACATGATTTTATGTATTATATGTTTCTAAAAGAACTTATCTCTTATATGGAGAGTGAGTTATATAATTAAGAATGTGGGCTACACAGAGGAGGAAAGGAGTAGCATGTATAATGGGGGAAAGAGAATGCTTTTGGCAAATCTTGGCATACTGCAATTAGCCTTAGTCTGAAGTGAAGATGCCCTAGACCCCGCCATCAGGAACTCCACATTATTAAGCTGTGGTCACACAGCTGGTTTCTCCCACATACTATGTCCTCTCCTATGTCTGAGTTAGCTTTTTCTCCACTGTTAATTACTGTCGTGTATTTTCACTTGTTTACAATAGTTCCATCTTAATTTTCTCTTGGGAACTGTACGGTGATAAGTGGCCTCAATAGGTGGTAAAATTTTTATAACTTGACCAGGGTGTTTATATGAAAAGTAATTATTTTGAATGACCTACCCTTACTCTTTTTAATTCAAGACTGGAGTGTTGTATTCAACAAAAAGTAGAATAGTGGAACCCCTTTCTCAGATCCCATCACATTGCCACTTAAGAATAAATGAATTGTAGCAGTTTATTTCATAATTGGTTTGAATAGGGAGGTGTCATATACTACCTTTTTATTCTGAATCATATGCCAAGAAGATATGACCCATTTCTCAACAGCTAAAAATGTGTACTGCAAGCAAAATGTTCTTAAAACAACTCAGATTTACACAATGTAGAAATGAGAAGGTTATAACTTGTTAACAAATAATGTTAAAGCAGATCCCAATAATCCAGTTAAGATATTTAGTGTATACAACTTCAACTTACACTTTTCAGGGTCATGTCTATAGTGTAATGTAAGACACAAGTATTCAACTATGTTTCCTTTGCCAGAAGTTGAACATATAATACAAATCAAGGAAGGAAACTAATATTTGCCAGGCAACTTCTATATGCCAGGTGCACATATGAAAAGGACTTTTAGGGCTTCCCTGGTGGCGCAGTGGTTGAGAGTCCGCCTGCCGATGCAGC
>NC_041224.1:4172098-4176103 GCF_002837175.3 Physeter macrocephalus | reverse complement strand
GGATCCCACGTGCCGCGGAGCGGCTGGGCCCGTGAGCCGTGGCCGCTGGGCCTGCGCGTCCGGAGCCTGTGCTCCGCAACGGGAGAGGCCACAGCAGTGAGAGGCCCGCGTACCGCAAAAAAAAAAAAAAAAAAAAGAAAAGGACTTTTAAAATCCAGGTTTGTAAATCCATTTTTAGTTCTCATCTACCTGACCTCTACTGAATTCACTTGACTTTTCCACTTTCAACCATTGCATGATTCCTTTGGATACCACAAGTCACCTTTATGTTGGAATGATTGACTAAACAGGCCAATATTCTATATTCTGCAAATACATTATAACTTGCTTTCACTCAATTTTTTATACCAGTTAAGAAGCATATTAATTTCACATGAATAGCTGCTGAAATCACCATAGCCTGTTAAGAAAATTAACTAGGAATATCCTTATCTACAAGCATTAAAAAGCTAAACCAAAAAGAATTAGCAAAAAACTGGGAGGTTGGGAAGTGCTTAAGATTTCTGAAAAAGATCTCTCACAAAGTTAGTCACTTATGATCTTTCTAGAGGCCATGATTTATTGTTTTATCTCTGCATCATAACTAATCTATTTTCAGAATATCTTTTGTCCACAAATCCAAAAGTAACTCCTTTCAAACACCTGAGGCAAACAGTTCTGATTAATGAAATATTCATCAGACATTGACACCTTAAAAAACTTCAGTACTTGATTTTAAAAAATGATTCTGAATATATTCAAGTTATAAGGTAATAGTATCAGCTAATCCTATTAATGCTAATACTGTAATAGGTAGACTAATTCTTTCCAAGAATGACTCCTGGGACATTACCAATGTCTGTTTTTTTTTTCCATTGTTTGATTCCTTTTCAGAGTTCGTTTTATAAGCTCTGCTTAGACATTCACCCTGAACAATTTATGAGATTACTACACAGTTTTCTTACTTTACTGAAAACTTTCCATTTTATAGTTTCAAAGATTTGGTGTTTTTTTTTCCTAAAGAACTATCACATTTGAAACACAAATATATTTCACGTTCCACACCATCCAGCTAGGAATAAAGGATAATGTCTCAGTAAGTGTGTAAATTCACATTCTTGGGTTCCAAGCAACACTTTCAGAAAAGGTTAACTTTCTCTTTTGTTATTTCCAAAAGAAAGAAATCCTGTTGTAGAATAATTTCCCGTCATGAATTACATCTTGGAATCAGACTCTTACAGTTGGATCTAATCCAATATCCCACCCAATAAAAGAATCCATTATTTAGTATAACTTAGCACCCTGATGGCTGGTCATCTGACCTTGACTTAAAGTCCACCAGTGATGGGAAACTCATCATAAAAACCTTGTTCTGTTTATGGTATAGTATAAAGCCCACTGGTTTTGCAAACCGACAGGCTGGATTACAATCCCAGTTCTAGCAACATGAGGTGGGGCAAAGTTACTTACCTTCTCCGAGCCTTGTCTTCTTTGCCTATTTCTGGCATATAAGTGCTCAAAAAATAGCTAATGACAAACTATGAAGACAAAACTGGTTAATGTAAAGTATGCTCAGTGATTGATCCCACAGAAAAAAATGTTTTCTTCTTCTGTTAAGCCCAAATCTGCTTCTCTGTAAATTAATTCATTCAATAAATATTTATAGGGACACTGTTCAATCTACAGTATCTAACTGTGAACAAAGCTGAAGGGACCTTATTCTCAGGGAAATTATAGTCTAGTGGGAAAAAACGGACAAACAGACAAAAATTAAATGAACTAAGTTTACAGGGAAAAAATTAAATAATAGATAATGATACCTGTTATACTGAAAATTAAAATAGGGTTACATACGTGGTACTGGGTGGCTACATCAGGCAAGGTGTTGCTGAGGAAGTGTCACTTAAGCTGAAATCTGAATGACAATTCTTCTACTCCTTGTCCTAATTATGCTTTCTGGAACAGTCCAGAAGAAAACCTTTCAAATTGTTGAAGGCAGCTAACTTGTCTTCCATTAGATTTTTCTTCTCCAAGCTGAATATCACCAGTCCCTCCAACTATTCCTTATATAACATGATTTCAACAAAAAATTTCAACTGGGAAGACTCCGATTTTATCAACGTTGTCTTTAAATGTGCCCCTAGAATGAAAACAATACTCCAGATGTAGCCCAAACGACATGGAATACAGCGACAGCATCTCTTCCCTTCACCTGGATTCTGTACTTCACTCCTGGGACATAAACTTGCATTATCTTTTTTTGTAGTGACTGTAGCCCAATACTAAGTTGTCATCAACTAGAAAGACTTGGTCCTTTCCACAGGAACTCCCCTCTGGACACCTTGTGCCCTTCCTATGCTACACAGTTGTTTCTGTACTAGAGCTCTGCGGTTTACTTTTGCTATCTTGTCAGTTTCAATCTAATTCTTCCCGCCTCTGGAGAGGTTTTTGCTTGTTTGTTTTCAGATTTTTTAATTGAGGTATAGTTGATGTACAGTATTGTGGAGAGGTTTTGAATCTTAATTCTCTCCTCTACTATCTTAGCTATGCTTCCAATCTCCATGTCATTCATAAATTTAGTTAGTATGTTGCTAGGCCTATAAAATGGGCATCCAGCAAACACAAAAAAATTTCAGAGCCATGCTAATTTGTTCAAGAAATATAATTTGCCCATGAGAAAGAAAAGTCACACCACAATGGATGATTTGCTCCATCATCCATGTTTTCTAAATTATCTATATTAGGCATGAACTATTATTATAATTTAAAGACATTATAAGAAATATAGTTTACATTACTTTTTTAAAAGGTATGCCTGCTACAGTTTCATCTAAAAAGTTGAAGGGTGTTAAAGAAAAAAGACAATGACAGAGCACTGTGTCATTCTATTAGAGAGTTCTCTCCTGGCTGATACAGGGCTGTTAATTTATTATTAGGACTGTTAATATAAAACAAACTCTTCCTGGGCCATAGTAACATATTACTAATTGTATTAATACAGCAAGGTAGCAACAAAATGAGGAAGCAGGCCTCTGATTCCATGTCCTCATATCTGTTATAGTCTCAAAAAAACGAGATTATCTGGTGGAATTTCTACTTCTTAGATTAAAAGTAATTTTCTCAAGAATTCATGGAAATAATGATTAACTGTTTGAATCAAACAAAAAAAAATGTTCTTTTGTGCTATAGTGTATACTTCAAAAGCTAAACAAAAGAGTTTAGAATTAAAACTTTGAAACTTGGCATAAGATGAACACTTGGAGGACCAAGAATGCATTTCTGAGTGTGGGAAAGCATTTGCCTTTGACAAAAATTTAGAATAAAAAAAAATTTTGCTGGGTGTGGGCAGAGAATTCATCCTTATTCAGAGAGAAATGGTTACATGATTTTAATAATTGTTTTGATACAGTATACACATTGACCTTGAGAAGTTCAGTTTGATTTGAAATTTTATCTCTCCCTTTATTTCCCTGAAGACCTGACACTTGAATCTGATTCCTGTTTTAGAAAATTTAATATGTGCCTTTTTTCTAAAACTTGCCAGCGAAGCAGACACGATCAGGTCATTGCCTTAAAAACATTACCCTCTTTTCTCCATTTCCCAGCTCACTTGCTGATCTCAGGGCAAGAGCTGAGATGGAACGTGACAGGTGGAGCTGTGCCATTGGCTCGGGTCGGGAAAGGGGAAGAGGACTGAGATGAAGAACGTTTTTTGGTTGATAAAACACAGCAATGTGTTTCTAACCAGTTTCCCTAGAAAGAAAGCATATGGTCTTGATGAAGACATTTCTTATATCATAACAGATCTCATATCAGCGACATTCACTGATTTTGACTAAAACCTAAGGGAGGGAAAATGTCAGTCATTCTGCATCTGACTACTTAAAATAGAAGTTAGGGGCTTCCCTGGTGGCGCAGTGGTTGAGAGTCCGCCTGCCGATGCAGGGGAACCGGGTTCGTGCCCCGGTCCGGGAGGATCCCACATGCCGCGGAGCGGCTGGGCCCGGGAGCCATGGCCGCTGCGCC
>NC_041224.1:4153108-4172088 GCF_002837175.3 Physeter macrocephalus | reverse complement strand
GGAGCCTGTGCTCCGCAACGGGAGAGGCCACGGCAGTGAGAGGCCCGCGTACCCAAAAAAAAAAAAAAGTTAGAGAAAGTCCTGGGCATGCGCAATCCCTCTGTCTCTTCAAGTGCAGGTCAACAAACATTTCTTGAACGACCATGCGCCAAGCAGTAGGCATTCAAAGGTTAATGAAATGTATGTCTTGCTCTCAAAGAGCTCATAGTCCGGCAGCAAAGAGGTACACTTAAAGAGACCTGACTTGGAGGTAAGCGCAATAAAGGTATGCCCAGATTACTGTGTGATCACAGAGGGCATTCCCAGAGGAAGTGATCCCTCTCTCAGAGCCCGTAATACAAACTTCTCAGAGAAGCATGTCCGCCTCTGTTTCTCCAGCATCTGGCCCAATACCCAGCCCATAGCGAGTGCTGCATAAATATTCGCTGGACTGAAGTGAGTGTATTTTACTGATGTTAAAAAGTTTTATGAACGATCAGAAGGGCTGATTTACGGTGAACTGTGTATTTCCATGAAAGCTTGAAAGAATTCAGGAAAAACCTGCTTATTTTCTCCACAACGCTTCTCACACCAAATATTGTACACATTACTGTTTCTTGTCTTCCATCCCCTTACCCTCAAGAATGTGAACTCCCTGAGGCTGGGACTTGTATTTCCATTGCCTAGAACTGTGGCTGGCATCTAGTAGATACTCAATAAATATTTGCCGAGTGAATATGGAGCTCAACACTAGTTACAGTGATGAAATGGACAGTTTAAAAGAAAATTCAATAAATTTTGCTTTACTTTCTTTTGTGTTTATATGAAGCAAATTCATGAGACTCTGTATGAGAATTCAGTGCCTAAATTCTTGTTGCCTAGGACAATGGTTCCTGTTCTTTTGAGAAGCTCATGAATGCTATTAACTCCTTTTACAGAAAATGCACAAACACATCAAGTTTTGACATCTATAAATATACAAAAATATCTGGTTGAGAACTCTTGACCTAGTGAGAAGGGGAAGTTTTTAAAAAGAATTGACTAGACTGTTTTATGGATTTGTTTATTTATTTATTTATTTATTTTTAAAAATAATGTTCTATATCTTTCAAATTTTATTTATTTATTTATTTTTGGCTGTGTTGGGTCTTCGTTTCTGTGCGAGGGCTTTCTCTAGTTGTGGCAAGTGGGGGCCACTCTTCATCGCGGTGCGCGGACCTCTCACTATCGCGGCCTCTCCTGTTGGGGAGCACAGGCTCCAGACGCGCAGGCTCGGTAGTTGTGGCTCACGGGCCCCGTTGCTCCGCGGCATGTGGGATCTTCCCAGACCAGGGCTCGAACCCGTGTCCCCTGCATTGGCAGGCAGATTCTCAACCACTGCACCACCAGGGAAGCCCCGATTTGTTTATTTTTTGGAAGCAATTGTAATGTCCACCTATCATGGCCCTTTATCTTAATTTATTTGTAAAATGAGAGTTATGAATGACAGATGTGTCAAACAAGCTATATTCCATGATATTATCTAGCTCAATACTGAAGCATATTTTGGAAAAATATATTACTTATTTCATTTTGACTCGCTTTAATTTTGTTTAGTCAAAAAAGTGGTTTTGATATATCGAACGTTCAGATATAGCATTAATCAGTGCAAACTAGGCAATTATTTTAAAATGCCTATAAGAAATTTCTCCGTCCCCCCCATTTAAAAAATCTTAAAGTACAAAATAGACCACATTTTATTAAAATAAAAACCACTAACCCTTGGAAATTGTTATCCAAAAGAGTTGAGATCTGAAAAAACTCTGGAATTATAAAGAATTTCCCGTATCAGTTGTGGTAGGCCGTCTCTAAAATGGCTCCCAAGGACACCTACCTCCTGGTATTCACACACTTTGTGCAATCTCCTCTCCCTGAGTGTAGACAACCTAGTGATTTGCTTCTAAAGAATCGAATAGGGCAAAAGCGATGGATGTCACTCCTGAAATTTGGAAGCTCCTGCTGCGCTCTCTCTCTCTCTCTCCGGTTCTTCTTGCTTGTTCTAATGGAGCAAGCTGCTGTCGTTGCCCTGCCCTGTGCGGAGTCCCACACAGCCAGCAAGGCCAACCAGAAACTGAATCCTGCCAACATTCACCTCAGTGAGCTTGGAATCTGATCCTCCCTGGTCGAGTTTTGAGGTGAAAGCAGCCCTGGCCATCACCTTGACACAGCCTTGAGAGAGACCCCGAACCAGAGTATCAAACTAAGCTGCCTTCAGATTCCTGCCCCACAAAAACTGTGAGATAAAAATGTTATTTTAGATCATTCAGTTTTTTGGTAACTTCTTGCACATTAATAGACAACAAAATACATCAAGAACTACCTTATCTACTGTCAGGAAGACGCTGATGTTGTAACTAAAATGTTAAAATGGCCTTTAGGGTAGATGTCAATAAATCAGTAGTATTTCATAGTAAGGGGAGCATATTTCCAGCAGAACTATCCTTACTAAGATCTCAGTTCACTCATTTTTTTAAAATTATCTAATTTTATGGTTCTCCAACAACATTTTATCCCGGCTAAGTTTTGTTTGTAGCATTTAACTTCGGTTTCATTTTAATAAGTTGAATGGGTAGAAATATTAGCAACCTATTAGAAAACTAACAGATTTAATTTTTGATGGATTTTTAAAAACATTTATTTTTTTTGAAGTATAGTTGATTTATTAATACAATGTGTTTCCGGTGTACAGCAAAGTGATTCTCTCTCTCTCTCTCTCTCTCTCTCTCTCTCTCTCTCTCTCTATATATATATATATATATATATATATATATATATATTCTTTTTCCGTCATGGTATATTACAAGATATTGCATACAGTTCCCTGTGCTATACAGTAGGACCTTGTTGTTTATCCATTCTCTATATAATAGTTTGCATCTGCTGACCCCAAACTCCCAATCCATTTCTCCCCCACCCAGCCTCCTCCTTGGCAACCACAGTTCTATTCTCTATATCTGTGAGTCTGTTTCTGTTTCATTGGTAAGTTTATTTGTGTCATATTTTAGATTCCACACATAAATGATATCAAATGATATTTGTCTTTCTCTGTCTGCCATTTCGTTTAGTAGGATAATCTCTAGTTCTATCCATATTGCAGCAAATGACATTATTTCATTCTTTTTTATGGCTGAGTAGTATTCCATTGTATACAAGTACCACATCTTCTTTATCCATTCATCTGTTGATGGGCATTTAGGTTGTTTCCAAGTTTTGGCTATTGTAAACACAGGGGTGCAGATATCTTTCCAAATTATGGTTTTGTCCAGATATATGCCCAGGAGTGGGATTGCTGGGTCATATGGCAATTCTATTTTTATTTTTTTTGAGGAACCTCCATACTGTAAAACTAATCAATTTGATAGTTTCATTAAATGACTGTATAGAAATAAGGAGATACCTGAAAAAAAACATGTAACTATTATGTTTATAAATAAATTTATATTTACTGATGGTTTTGAAATAATTGGAGTGTGGTAAATATTTATTTATAAATTTCTAAAAGGAATCTCTCTAAGGAGATTTCAAGTTTAGGCTGGGTTTATTAAGTACTCTAGTTCCTGTAAGAATATTATAGGTCATAAAGATTGTCAGGAGTAGAACTGGGAAACAAAAGGAACATAAATTCAAGTAAAATGTATCACTAAGGGAAGAAATAGCTCTTTCCTCTGAGTCTGATGAAGGTTTTATAGCAGGTAATTTTGAAAAATATTGTAAGGCTGTATCTTCCTTAAGATGTGGGAGCTAGGAGTAGGGCATATGAAAAAGTGGGATCTTTAGGTACAAGAGGTACAAGAAAATTAAAATACTGTGCTTCTCTCTGCTGCTCTTTAAATGTTCAGAAACTACTATAAGGCTTCAAATTTGTAGGACTTTGTTCTTATGCCCTTTTACTTTTGCTATGTACAGATCTATTATGAAGAATATATACAGATCGGAGGA
The DNA here is from genome assembly GCF_002837175.3 of Physeter macrocephalus. Lineage (NCBI taxonomy): Eukaryota > Metazoa > Chordata > Mammalia > Artiodactyla > Physeteridae > Physeter > Physeter macrocephalus. The sequence goes on along the minus strand of NC_041224.1, from coordinate 4,168,131 downwards.
AGATATTGTGATTAAAAAACTATTTTATTCTCATGAGATAGATTTAATGTCTCTCCAACAGATATTATCAGGAAAATTGCAAGCAAAACTATATATAACAAAGTCCAGTTGATTTAATTGTGTATTTTCTCCTACTATGTATCAGTTTCCCTGTAGACGGGGCTAACAAGTCAAGTATGAATAAGCTCTGGGACATGACCTGTACAACTTTCAATCTTTTATTCTCTGACAAACGTAGAGCAGTTTCTGAACTTAATTCCAAAAGCTTGAAGGCATTTTGGTATACTCCTTTTAACAGTGATCTGTATCATTTTGCTCTAACTTGGCCAGTGTTCCAGAAGTTTCCTCCATTTTTCTGCTCAGCATAGACTTTTCATTTTTTGCTCCCTGTTTTGTTTTTTTTTTTTTCCATTGCATCAGTAGTGGTTTAGTAAAGCATAAAGAAAGGCATGGTATGGGCTGAAGAGGGAGAGTGGGGAATTATTTGTTGTTTTTGTGCAGGTCCGGCTCACCTGATAGAACTTGATTCCTGCCTTGCTATTATTCTCCACCACAGGAAGACAATGGTCAGGGCATCATGGCCTCGGATCTTTCCAAAGCCTAGTTTCACTGCATGACGGAGCAGGAGAGGAAAGTGCCCTCAGAATCCACCTTCTAACCTCAATTAGCCACAGATGATAAACAGGCTGTCGGGGCCAGGGCGAAGCACAGGGAAGGTGACTGGTGGCTTCCTCCAACTTTTTTGGCGTATGGTTCCAGCAAAGAATACCTATGCCCCAAATCTGAATAAGCACAGGGCTGGAAATGCACTATTACATCTAAGGTTTATATCCCTCCCCCCATCCCTACCTTTCCCCTTTAAGCCTGGTTATTTTCAGAACCCCATAGTGACTTGTGACTTAATAACTCTCCTGCCGAATCTATACGATTTTTTTCTCCTGCCCCCAAATTCCCAGTTTTCCTTCAGAAATTAGATCATGTCTTTAGGAAAATGATTTCGTCCTGCTGTTTCCACTGTAGCAAAATTTATTTTAGTACTCCACAGTTCCACCCTGGCCTACGTGCTTTCTCCCAAGTCTCTTCATGTGTCATGAATGAACCTCTTGTATAACTCTCCTGAGTACAACCTTTCATACACATTTTCTCCCTCTCCCATCAACCAGGAGGTCTGGAGCTCTGCCACGGTATTAGAGCTTCAGCTTAGGACTAGATTTGAAATGCCAGGTTTCTGGTGACATTACAGATTGATAGTTTGTGCCTAGGGCCGGCTTAGTTGTATTTCTGGCTGTCACTGGATGGTAACCACTAGCTACAGCCCACGAGCTTCATGTTAACAAGGTCAATGTGTTTTGAGTTGATCTCCAAAAACACAGAGTATTCTGTCTCTTAAAATTCAAGTTAAATAAGGCAACCCAATAGGGCTAGCCCTTTTATGGGTGTGATTTTTTGATTCATTATTTTTTATAACATCTGTTTGAGCTATACAGGCGAGTAGTTTAACACATGGTCAGAAATGAACGGCAGTTTTCAAGCGCTTACTCGCTATTCATTAAAAGGAGAAATTTAAGTAGTTTTTTTGGAAACATTTCTTGTGATTGAAAAACTTTATTTGAAATTCAATCATATTTAATGTGTATTTTCTCTAACTTTAACATCAAGTGTTTCAAAACATGAAGCAGATACTAAGAAGTAAAAAAGCCACATAATATTGTCATTTACAGAACTGCTATTAGCATCATGTTATGTTTGGAAGTCAATTATTTGTTAACTAAATTCCAGGATAATCTGTTATTTGGGTGAGTCTACATTAAATGGTAAATTCAATATATAGTGTTATGAAAAATAGTTACATTTCTACACAGTTTTTTAACTTTAAATTTTAATCTTTTTTTTTTGTTTGGTTTGTTTTTAGTCCAGCTTTTTCAAAGTTAGAAGAGTAGGGTGGATCTGCACAGGTGTTTGGCAGAGGAGGGTATTACGAAATTTATCCTCCCTGTCTCAGAGTTGCATTATGTGGTTGGCTTCAGTGCCTCCTGGAAAGCAGAGATTGTAGAGTATCCATACTGTAAAGCAGCATATGCCAAATTGTCATCTTAAATTACCTTCGGAACAATAGAAAAACGTCGAGATTCCTAAAATTTTACAGTATATTGGGGTTTTTTTTTTTTTTAGTTTTTGTTTTTTAACATCTTTATTGGAGTGTAAGTGCTTTACAATGGTGTGTTAGTTTCTGCTTTATAATTATAGACACCCCCGGGTATGTTCCAAATTTTAGTTTTTTCTGAATGTAAAAATAATTATACAAACTTCAAACATTACAGAACTGTAAAATACAAGCCATCAACAGTTTGGGAGAAGATTTTTCCAAATTAAAAAAAGAGAAAACTCCATTCGGTATTCAGTATTACTTTTTTTTTTTTTTTTGCGGTACGCGGGCCTCCCTCCGTTGCGGCCCCTCCCGTTGCGGAGCACAGGCTCCGGACGCGCAGGCTCAGCGGCCACGGCTCACGGGCCCAGCCGCTCCGCGGCATGTGGGATCCTCCCGGACCGGGGCGCGAACCCACGTCCCCTGCATCGGCAGGCGGACTCTCAACCACTGCGCCACCAGGGAAGCCCCCCAGTATTACTTTTAATATGGTATTCTTACTAAAACTAAACCAATACGTGGTTCCAACAGGCCCAGATGTCTTTGGTTTCTAATATATAATTCTTTCACTGCTCCTTGTAAACAGTCTTTGAAACTAGCCTAATTTAGTAACCTCCTAACTATTTAAGATAATTAAGGTATTGTAGAATAGTGCATTATGGCTAATTTAATATTCTGGCACTAATATATATATTTTCTGTGTATTGTCATTTTTCAAAGTATTAAAAGAAAATATACCTCATTAAATCAGATTGAAAACAATTTAGAAAGCACTCTGAAATCTTGTAATATTCAGAATCATCATCGGTGACTCCAAAACCTGGGAAACTGAAGATGTAGTAAAGGTTGGGAGTCTGTATCTAAACCGAATTATAGTTTGCCCTCTAGGCTGCTTTTCTAGAATACGTGTTTCTTGTTTCCTTATGCACATTTTATATTGGTGTGAATACTTAGTGTCAAGTGTACTGCCCACTGCATATTTTAGATGAACTAGCATCTAAAAAACATGATGGGAACGAACATTTTAATAGATCTCTTCACACTCCTATGTGGCAGGTTGTATTTTCCAAATGGCTGCAACAAATCTCCTATCACACAAGCTCTTCTTACAGTGTGGCTTTGGCACTCCTCCCATTGAGACAGGCTTTTGTGGCTGGATCAAGAGAATATGGAAAAGTGACAATCTGTGACTTCTAAGGCTAGGTAATCAAAAGGAAAAGCACTTTTTCTACCCTGTTCCCTGGAATACTTGTTCTGGAAGCCTTCAGCCTCCAAGTAAGCAGTTTGACTGCTCTGAGGCTGCCATGCTGTGAGAGACCACAATGAGAGACCCCATGGAGAGAGCCTGAGAGTACTTGAGGTGGGGAGAGAGAGGAGAGAGAGAGAGAGAGAGAGAGAGGTGCCTGGACAGTCTCCAGCTACTCTAAGCTACCCCCTTTTCACTGGTTGTTTAACTGCATTCTAAGGCTAGGTAATCAAAAGGAAAAGCACTTTTTCTACCCTGTTCCCTGGAATACTTGTTCTGGAAGCCTTCAGCCTCCAAGTAAGCAGTTTGACTGCTCTGAGGCTGCCATGCTGTGAGAGACCACAATGAGAGACCCCATGGAGAGAGCCTGAGAGTACTTGAGGTGGGGAGAGAGAGGAGAGAGAGAGAGAGAGAGAGAGAGAGGTGCCTGGACAGTCTCCAGCTACTCTAAGCTACCCCCTTTTCACTGGTTGTTTAACTGCAACCACGTGAGAGATGCTGGGCTGGCACTATCCCGCTGAGGCTTCCCAAATTCTCACGTGCAGAAACCATGAGAGAGAATGAAATTGTTATTATTGTTTTAAGCCACTAAATTTGGGGGTAATATGTTACATACCAATAGATAAATGGAATACCCTACAAGCTTTTCCAAATTTCTCGTAACATAATTTCCCTGCTTCCCGTAGAATCTGAGTAGCTCTACCACTCCTCAATCTAGGGAAGAGGTTTGGACTAGTGCGGGTACAATGGCCAATGAGAGTGGTCAGCTGTAGCATGCAACTCATAAAAAATCGACCGGGATAGAGAAATGATGTGTTATGGAAGCTGTTCTGTGGTGATATCTTGGAAAAACTAACAAATGAGGGGAACTTCCAGGGATTCAACTCTATTTTGAAGCACCTTCATCTCCAAATTTAAAAACACGAAATTGAAACAAAAACAAGTGATTTCAAATAATATTTACTTAGTTACGAGAGTAAAAAATACAAGAAGAATCTAGTACCTTAGATAAGCCTACAGAATTAATACTCAACTCTTGTCAAGTCACTTAATTCTGCTTTCTAAGGCCAAAATGTCTTGCTGCTGGAATTCTAACTAAAATTCATATCCTTAGGACACTCCAGTTTCTTCTAGTGATGGTGATGGGTAGTGTTTTCTTTTTAAAAGTTCAAACTAAGTATATAGAGTAGTGTGCCTGATTTATTCATCTTGTTGGTTTTCATTTGATAAATATTCATATAGTGCTTATCACGAGTCAGGCTAAATCATCTGAGGAAACAAGGGGAGGTAAGTAAGTTAACAAGGGCACACAAGTTGGAGATGGCAAAGCTGGAATAGAAGCCCAGGAATTATGGTTCCAGACTCTATATTCTAACCTACTACTTAATCATCAGGGAAATGCAAATCAAAACCATAATGAGATATCACCTCATACCTGTTCGAATGGCAGTTATCAAAAAGACAACAAATAACAAGTGTTGGTGAGGGTGTGGAGAAAAGAGAACCCTCGTGCACTGTCGGGAGGAGGGAAATTGGTGCAGTCCCTGTGGAAAACAGCATGGAGTTTCCTCCAAAAATTAAAAATAAAACTACCATATGCTCCAGCAATTCCACGTCTTGCTATTTATCTGAAGGAAACAAAACACTATCTCAAAAGCACACATGCACCCCACATTCACTGCGGCATTATTTACAATCGCTAAGATATGGAAACAACCTAATTGTCCATGGATGGATGAATAGATAAAGAAAGTGTGATCTATATATATATACCACATTATATATATACAATGGAATTATTCAGCCATAAAAAAGGAAGGCAGTCTTGCTGTTTGCAACAAACTGGATGGACCTTAAGAGCATGGTACTAAGTGAAGTAGGTCAGACAGAGAAAGACAAATAATGTATGATCTGACTTATACGTGGAATCTTAAAAAAAAAAAAAAAAAACGAGCTCATAGATACAGAGAGCAGATTGGTGGTTGCCAGAGGAGGGGAGTGGGAGAGGTGGGAGAGATGGGTGAAGTGTTTTCATGTTGTGTTTTAGTTTAAATAAATTGAATTTAAAAAATCATACCAACGAATGACAGAGTTGCTATACTAAAAAGCACTTGGAAGCAATGACACAGATTTATTCATGACAGTGATGGGGGTTGGTTTTTATCTAGATTAATTGATAAAAAGCAAATGTAAGGAAGTAGTAAAATTTCAATTCCATGAAATTGAATAGCAAAAATATTGAACTGGATCTTTTTCATAATAGATGTAACTTTAGGTTTTAAATAATACAAGACATGCTATTAATGAATGGATACTTTTTTGACAGTAGATATAATTGTACAGGATGATAAAACATTATACAGTTGTACAATCCAAATGAGTATTCCTTAGAGAGCAGCCTCCACCAAATTTATGCAATTCTATAGGAATATAGTAAACGTGAATTTTTCAAGAACGATTTGAAAACTGAGGATTATTTGAAAGGCTATTGTACCAACCATTGCAACAATGAGTTTTCTATCTCCAATTCTGATGGTTCATTAATTATTTCCAGATAAATCTTTTGCCAAAGATGAAGGGATCTATTTTGCCAAAGATGAAGGGATCTATTCCCTTTATGCAGAAGGCTTAAAGGAGACAGTCAAATAAAAAATATACATGTGAAAGAAATGTGTGTATAAATAAATAGATCATGAAATAAGTTAGAAAAGTGGTTTATGTGGAGTTTTGGAACATGGAAGTGTTGGGTTTCGCAGAAAGGACCAAAAGATATAAAACCTCCACTGCCATGGAGTTGACATGTTAGTGGTCATGGTAGTGTCATGGTAGTGAGATGACAAACAAATAATAAGTGAATTGCATTCTATATTTAAATATAAAAATGTTATATGGAGAAAAATTAAGTAAGGAAGAACCATAGAGAGTAAGGAAGGTGGGTGAAGGAAGAATAGCAATTGCTGTATTCCATGGAATGGTTGGTGAAGGCCCCAGATGAAAAATGACATTTGGGCAAAGACTTGCAGGGATTGAGGGAGCCATGTAGATATTTGAGGGACAAGTGCTCCAGAGAATGAACAGCAAGAGCAAAGGCCATGAGGTAGGAATGTGCTTATCCTATTTGGGGATAAGTAAGGCAGTCACAGTCAGAATAGCGGGAGAGGGGGGAGGAAAATAAAGGTAGCAAAGCCACAGAGATCAAGGGACTGGGGCAGTTCCTATGGGGCCTTGTAGGCCATGTAATGACTTTGACTTCTATCATGAGTGAGGTGGGTGCCATTGGAGAATTTTGAGCAGAGGACTTAAATTTAGAACTAGTCCTTATTTTTAATTTTAGTATAAAAATAGGAACTATATTTTGCATTTGGAAATATTTCTGTGATTTTTTTTAAGGCACAGGTTGTATGAATGTCCTTTATTTATGCAGTGAGATAAAACAATGATTATTTCAAACCAGATGTGACTGTAATTGATTCTGCCTTTTAAAGAAAGTGACATAGTTCATATCTATTGAGAAATAAATCTTTATATCCCTCTTCTATTGTCCCAGGGTATATTGAAAGCGAATTCTACTCATGGAGTACTGATTTGGAACTTGTCAGATATTTTATGCAGAAATATGTTTTAAAAACTTCAGGGAAGTACTCTTTTATTCTTTGTAAAGATATTTCAGCCATTATGTGTTAATGGGCTTTTAAAGGCTACTGTGGAAGCATTTGTTGTATTATTTCTAGGAAAAAAATGCAGTATGATTGACTTACATATGAACTTTAGGAACACAATTCATTACCAATATGGAAACTGCCTACACAAACAGGCAGAAACAGGTAGGTAATGTTAATGATCAACCTTCAGTAGACCAAATAGTCTTAAATTTTTCAAATGGGGAAAAGAAATTTATTTGATTTTAATTTAAATATAAAACTTAATTTCATTATGAAAAAACTTTTAAGTATGTTTGCAGCAACTTGGTTATATGCATCTACTGCTTAAACTGTAAATTGTATAAAATCTAAGTACAGAAAAAGCACTTCCGATAAAAATTTGGTGTCAAAATTGAGATGCACAGTGTGTATAAAATACACATCAGGGCTTCCCTGGTGGCGCAGTGGTTAAGAATTTGCCTGCCAATGCAAGGGACACGGGTTCGAGCCCTGGCCCGGGAAGATCCCACATGTGTGGAGCAACTAAGCCCGTGCACCAAAACAACTAAGCCTGAGCTCTAGAGCCCGCAAGCCACAACTGCTGAAACCACGTGCCACAACTGCTGAAGCCTGCACGCCTAGAGCCCTTGCTCCACAACAAGAGAAGCCACGACAATGAGAAGCCCGCACACCGCAACGAAGAGTAGCCCCTGCTCGCCGCAACTACAGAAAGCCCGTGCACAGCAACGGAGACCCAACACAGACAAAAATAAATAAATAAATAAATTTATTTAAAAAAAAAATACACATTAGATTTCAAACACTTAGTACAAATGAAAAAAGTAAAACATCTCATTAGTAATTTTTATATTGATAATATGTTGACATACAAATATTTTGGATATAGTATTAGGTTAAATAAAACATATGATTTAAATGAATTTCACCTGTTTCACACATTAGATTTCAAACACTTAGTACAAATGAAAAAAGTAAAACATCTCATTAGTAATTTTTATATTGATAATATGTTGACATACAAATATTTTGGATCTAGTATTAGGTTAAATAAAATATATGATTTAAATGAATTTCACCTGTTTCTTTTACTTTTTAAAACACTTGGCTACTCGGAAGACTTTACATATGTGGGTCATGTTACATTTCTGTTGGATAGCATTACTCTAGCCCAGTGGGTCTCAAAATGTGGTCACGTGACTATCCGCAACAGCATCACCTGGGAGCTTGTTAGAAACGCAAATCATGGAGCTCCACCTCCAATTTACTGAATCAGAGACTCTGGGGGTGGGTCCCTGCTTTAATGAGACCCGCAACCGATTCTGATGCAAGCAAAAGGGTAAGAACCATTCTTCTAGACCAGGGGTGCAGAATTCTAATTTGGCTGTAAATTAGAATCATCTGGGGACCTTGGGCCTACAATCCAGGTACTAAAGCTACCACCCAGACCAATGAAATCAACAACCCCGGGTCCAGTCAAGAGTGTTTTTAAAGCTCTCCAGGGGATTCTAATATGGGAGAAAGATTGAAAACCACTGGCCATGATCCATGATTTTTAAACTGTGCTCTTCAGAGGGGCTGTAGCTGGCTGCACCACGTTCTCCTTTCAGCTTCCGATGTGTCTGCTAGGTTTCCTGTCCTGCTCATCCTGGAAAGGCAACCGCTGTGGTGATTTTCCTGGTGGATGGAGAGATACAGGGCTTGGATGGGCAAGAAGGCTTTACAGGTATCAGAAGTTCACATTTCAAATATATCTACCTACATGCGTCAGTTATGCCTGTTACATTAAATGGCTATATTATGGGGCTTTCACCAGATTCACAGGAGGATAAACCTGGAATTAAACAGACAGCAGAAAATGTAAAAGCTTTGATAGAGCAGCGGTGAAGAAGAGTATTCCTTTTGACATTATTATTTTGGGTAGTTTTTTTAGGGAGGAGCTTTATCTTTGTACACCGCTGTTACCACTCAGCAGTAACTGGCAGGCAGCACTGCAGTCAGTTGTTGACTTCCACTGGGGGCTTGGATTCCACGGGGTTCTATCAGTGGTGCTAATAGAGATATTTCTATTCTCCAGTACCATGGAGATTACTCCCCTTAAGTTGCCCTAATGGTCGGTTTTCTGGCTGTAGAAAAGCTAAAAACATTGGTAAATCCAGTCAATGTAACCTTCAACACCCAGTTCATGTCACCAGGAAATGATGGATATCAAGCAATTCATTGGTAAACCCCCACCTCCAGTTGACTGACATTAAGAGGCCTTGTGGAAAAGTACCCAGCATCACTGTAGTAGAGTATAAACTTTTTCCAGTGCTCCATCTTGAAACTTCTAATGTTTGCAGTGTTAAAATGTTTTGCAAATACATACCATGACACTGACTAAATAATGTCTCCTCATGGGAAATTTATGATCTTTTCAGTTTCTATACATGTATAATATGATCCAGACTATCCTAGTATTGAAATAGGTGAAACAGCTAGCTTCTTTTTCCCAAATGTAATTCAGCCAAATACTGCAAGCAGATCTTTTATTACATCATTTGAAAATTATTAGCATGCTTAATGAAAACTTGTTCAGGTATAAAGGAACAGTTAAGATATAAATGATTTATGCATGTTCTGACTTAGTCTATAGATTTATTCCCAAATGACAAAGTCACCATGCAGTATCTGTATTTTTATATGTTTTCATCTATATTTAATGATTGTAATATATACTAAGAATGAGGTGGTATTACATTATTCCTAATAGTAGGGGTAATGCTCTCAAGGGTTAATAAAGAGAAATACTGCTTCCTTTAAAAAAAAAAAAGATGTGTTCTATGGGGCTCTAGACATTCTGTAGGGTCTCCTAGAGGATGGGGCTTTTGCATAAACTTTTGCTGAAAGAACAGAATAAAATAAGGGTGCATCTCTGTAAAACATTCTAATGAAATGACCCATGTACCCATTTCACCTGTTACTCTAATACTCAGATACCAATAACTTATAGCTTGGTTCATCAGGGATTCCTTAGAGCCAGGTAAAGCCAGGATATGTCACCCCAAATTATGAGGACCAGAGGAATCTGTAAACAAATCTCATTCCATTAATTTCTTCCCAGGTATTTATCTTCCTAGAGTTCGCTGCCCTTGGAAGCCTAAAACTGCTTTCCTTTGTCCTGTCACTTCTCTACCAATTTACTGTTCTTTGTCGAAGATGCTGTATAGATCACAGTTCTAAGCTACTGCTTTGAGCCACTCTTCGTTTTAGGTTTCTCCTGGGTGGTGTGCACTGCATGTGTTAGTTAATGAACTGTTTTCCTTTTGTTAATGTGTTATCTTCTTAGCGTCCCAGCTGACAACCTAAAAAGGGTAGAGGTAAAGTGTTTCCTCCCCCCAGTTAGTGCTCATTCAACTTGCATCCTCACTGCAGTAGGCAGGCAAAAAGTCAACTCTCGCCAAGGTTGCCAATTACCCTGGGGCTGGCCACCCCAGGATTCAGCTGCCTACTTCTGATTCTGAACTTTTAGGGTTGGCCACTCTCATGGGCCTTGTCCTCTCTAATATATTGGACACTGGGATTCTCAAATTAGAACCCCCAAAGGTCAAAGGGCTTTCCTTCATACAGAAACACACCAAGAACCAGGCGTGTTAAGATTTTTAACTAAAAAAAAAAAAAAAATTGGAACTAACTTTACACAGCAATGTTTTTGTGTGAAGAAATACAAAATCATTTACTTAATAGGACAAACCATCATACAGCTACAGCTTTTTTCTATTAGATTTTTTTTCTCATGAAAGTTACATTTGAAATGTTGCATGTGCTATTACGTATTTCCTGAATTTTCTCTGCTTGAAATCTCAATGACCTTGGATGGGAATGCTACAATCATACTTAAATATGATTAGAGTTCATTGTGCATTAAACTTGGGCAAGAAATATCTGATTTTGACCTAGTATTCTCACTGCGCATCAGAAACTAGATTCTAGTTCCTTTGTTTGTGAATCACATCCATTCTTAACTTTGTCAATCGTGCATAGAGTGGCTGTAGTTTCTCACAAGGGAAATTATAGCAGAAGTTTTTTCTAATGTGTTTGGTTTTTTAAATGTGTTTTTTGTAATAAAACCTAAACCTACAAATCTTTAAAAAGGATGTTAGAAGTTGGTGTTCTAGCTAACAATTATGTGGAAAAATAGGTTCTTCCCAGTACTCTTGCAACTGCACGTGGGTATACAAAATGACTCCCCCAGCTAGGCCTTGTCCTGTCATTCAGGAGGACTGAAGGTCTTTTCACGAGAGAAATAAACGTGGAAGGGAGACGTGAACTTTACCTGCACCGGCAGGCTTTTGTAACCCCTCTGCAATGATGGCTTTGGGGGAAGAGCCCACACACTCTTTTGGGGCTACTCCCTATATTTACATCAGCCTTTCTATCTGTAAATATCATAGCACAGGACTAGGAATAGACAGGTAATGTGTCGAAATTCATGTAATAAAGAGCTGTATTATACTAAGGTTCTGTTGTACTAACATTTTTGTTTCTTCTTCAGCATCTTGTGTTTTGTTTCCGGGACTGTGTTAAACTGGTCTTGTCGCCAATAAAATACGCTAATTGTAATGTACCTCAGTTAATTCAAGAGAGTGAGTTTTGTAAAGTATACCTTCTTCTCAGATGTTGTTGGGTTAATTATTGATGGATTATAGAATTCACAGAGAAAAGTGTTACTGGAATGCAAGGAATCTTGAAAGAACTCCGTGATGCAAATAAAATGTTCTCTATTAAAGCAACTGATTCTAGATAATTTAAAGGCTAGCCCTAAGAAGCTTCTGGATGGCCAAAAAACAAGACCGTAACAAATCTTTCTGATAAGGAAAAGTAACATAATTAGAAATGAAACACTTTGGTTGAATGTCTAGTTTATGGATATATAAAATCAAACGCTCCATCCCAAACACTATTTTTTGTAAAATCATTAGGTAGGAACAGGGCAGAAACTAGCGATCCTATTAACTGAAAAGGAAATTGGGGCACAGGAAGCTTTCAGGGTGTGCTGTGTCAGACACTCCTTTTGGCTGTGATCTGACTGCTCCAACATTCCTTGAAACTTCAAGTATAAATATCAATAATAATGGAATTCCAGCGCTGGGAGATCATTTATTCTGACCTTCTCGTTTTACCAAAGAAGACACTGAAGCCCTTAAAGATTGAGTTACCCACCATTATTCAGAGAGAGAGGTTCGTAAACATCTCGGCTTCTAGAACTCTTGGGAACAATATATACAAGATAAATGTGACTGTCCAGTGGGCTCTAACATTTGCACCTTGTCTTTTATATTAATGGCATTAAAATAAAATTCCCAGGGATGATGTACAGAGACTCCTGCGGCGTCGCGGCTCGCACTTTCCTCCCTTGCCTTTCTCCCAGTTCTACCCGGGCCTGTTCTTTCTGGGTCAAGGCTGGTTTCCTCCGAACCCCGGCCCTGGCTGCCATCTGGAACTGTGCACAGCGCGTTCGGAAGAGCCTGATAGGAGGGGAGAGATGAAGTGTCGTTCGCATCAGTCAGTTAAGGCCTTTTGCAGACAGCCCCCGGCCCCCCACTCTGTGTCTGGGCAGCCGTTCTCTCTGCCCGAGGCTCTCCGTTTCCCACCCCACCTCACCTCCCCGCGGGGTGCGGCTGCGGGGCCGGCCGCCTCGGCCAGGGAGATGGTGCCCACGGGCCGGGCGGGGGGAACCTGACCTTGCTCCCCATTTGGGCCTCCGGAGCAAGGAGGGCGCTGCGTGCGCCACACCGAGCCACCTCCCGCGCAGGGATGGGCTGGGACGATGGCGCCTCTAAACCGACGGCGAGCGGGGACCCTGGGCGTGGAAGGGAGCGGCACCGCCCGGGCCTCGCCCTTCCTCCTCCTCCTCCTTGCTCGCCGCTCGCCTCTTTTCCAGCCATGACTCAGCGCTTCTCGCAGGCTGCCAGGCTGGAGACACGGGCTCCTCGCCGGCCCCTCCCGCCGCTTCCACCCCCTCTCTCACACCCACGCCCGCCCTCGGCCGCCGGCCCTTCCCCAGCGCCGCCGCCGCCGCCGCCGCAGTCAGCTCGGGCGTCCCGGCAGCATCAGCCGCCCGACCCGGCCGGAGCCGACCCCGCGCGCCGCCCGCCATGCAGCCCCAAGCCCCCGGCCGCCGACACACCCCGCAGCGCGGCTACGCCGTGACCCGGAGCCCCCATCTCAACAAGGTAAGCCCGCCCGCCCGCTCCCCCTCGGTCTCGGTCAAGGTCACGGGCAGGCCCCCCGGCGGCGCAGCGGACGCCGCTTAGCCCTTCCGCCCGCGCCCCCGGGATGCCGCCCCGCCGGAGCGCCCCCCGAGAGCCTGCGCGCGGGCCGAACGGAGGGGCCGCCCGAGGGGGTCGGTCCCCGGGAGCGTGATGGGAAGGGGTGTTGTGGCTCCGCGCCCGGGCATCCTGTTCGGGGAACGGAGGAGACGTAACTTGTTTAAATACCGCCTGGCTTCTCCGAAAGCGGGAGCCGAGGCGAAGAACGTAGTGGCGGCGAAGTGCGTGAGCGGCGTGCGCCTGTGAAGGTAGCAGGTGGGCGGCCAGCCCGGCCTCGCTGTGCCACGCACGTACGGGGCGCACTCAGGGTGCCCATCCCTGGAGGCTGCCGTGCAGCGAGGTGGCCCTAGGGGCCCAGCTCGGACGGGAACGCGTTCTGAGTGGGGTCACGTGAGCAACCGGAGCGTCAAGGCCTCTTGGTTTCTGGAGGGACGCGGTTGAGAGGCTGGGAATTCGTGGTGAGTGGCTTCTGCCTCGGGGCCCTGGCGCGGCCCGGCGCAGAATCCCTGCCCCAGACGTGGGACTGTGGGTAAAGCCGTTCCCATGTCTTTGAACCTGGCCTTCTGGAAATTTTTGTCTTTAAGACATCTCCTCTTTTTTTATGAAAAGGGGAATACAGTGCAAGAGACCCTTTTTCAGATCCTCCCAACATTTCATTTTTCTTCACTGGTAATGTGAACACCTAAGATTTCTCTCAAATGAAAAACACCTCGGAGTGTATCAATTTGCCGACGACATACTTAGCAGTCACATTTATTTTATTTATTTTATCGCCAGGATTTGTCTCTGGATTGTTCCTTTGTTTAAGGGTGTGCTTTTGACATTTCCTTTAGTACATGGAAAATGCCATCAGGCAGCACAGAGGCCTGTTGGGTCATTTGGGGCTCGCTACCAGACGGTTTTTTTCATCAAGAACTGGACCTCCGCGTCCCCCTCCCCCAACATGGTGCCGGTGATTTGTGAATCATTATTAATGGCTTGAAGTCTTGTGATTTCTTTCGTTGAACAAACTATAGCTCCTGTGAGTTCTTTTTGATTTTGGCGATGACAGGCAGCTTTTACTTATCTATGATTATTCAGTATTTCTGGTCATAAAGCATTATGAAATTTTAAATATTTCCTACCTATTTTTTCCTCAGTGATTTTAATTGCTAGTTTGATTTTATTCTTCCTTTTTATTATTCTGCAGGTGGGGCCTATTTTCAGTAGGAAAAAGGAAAATTTTTTGTGACAAAACAATTTATGACTTTCAGGTGTACCTGCCTGCTGTAATTTATGACCAAATAATGGGTTGCTCCTTAAAAAGAACAACGTGAGTGGTATAACCTGTTTGAATTTCCTCCAGTCAGGGGCCAGGGTGTCTGTTTCAAGGGGTTGATGGAATAGGCAATCCCTGAGCAAGAGTCACTATGCCTTTACTGTTTATATCAAGAATTTAATAAGAGTCCTGTACCACCGTGCTCATTGCAGCACAATTTACAATAACCAGGACATGGAAGCAACCTAAGTGTCCGTCATCGGAGGACTGGATAAAGAAGTGGCACATATATACAATGGAATGTTACTCAGCCATAAAAAGAAACGAAATTGAGTTATTTGTAGTGAGGTGGATGGACCTAGAGTCTGTCATAGGGAGTGAAGCAAGTCTGAAAGAGAAAAAC